>NW_022199352.1:0-2952 GCF_009176525.2 Contarinia nasturtii | reverse complement strand
TGCAGATTTTGTAAACAATGCGGAATTTCATGCAGAAATTTTAATCGAAGAATCTTTGAGCAAAAACAAAATGTATTCCAGAAACTCAAACATGTAGCTCGCTTTATTAATTGATGTGTTTTCTATCCGCGAATAATAGTGCAGATTTCGCGAAGTGGGTGGCTGTAATGACAGACGTAAAATTATTTGTTTAGTGTATGTCTAGCTGCATGGTTCAATATAGTTTTCTGACATAAAGCAAAAAAAAAAGTTACTTGTTATAGTGGCTCTTGGTCTATTAGTTTGTTGTAAACAAGTTAAAAATATTTTTATACTTTAATATAAATTAAAATTAATTATAAAGTTAAAAAAGCTTGCGAAGCGAGCGAGCAACCTTGTTTTCTCTCTAAATTTTATAACAAATAATGATTTTATTTTATTTTTATACCTATTTAAAAAAAAAAACTATAACATTTTATTAAATTCGCTTTTCTTAAATTGAAAATATACATTTGGCTTCATTATTTTTTTTTGCTTCGAGCTCTTAATTTGAATACTGCCGGTGTCACACTTATTTGATGCAGCAACACAACATAAGTTGAATAATGTTACCATTCTTGACATACTATATTCTCACGCTAAACAATAAATATCATCAATTTATAAAATATTGAATACGTATTGAATGGAATTAAAAATCATAAAATAAAAAAAAGTTGTTTTTATTTTTTCAAATCGATTTATTTTAGGTGCAATTGTATTGCCGTAACATTTTGCGTGGAATATGATTTTTGAATGACAAAATTTAATTAGAATCCTTTAATTGGAATCCTTCATTTCGAGGGTTACATTTATATTTTTGTGTTTGTCGAAAGACACTTTGGATTTATAAAGAAACTTTCAGTAAACATCTATTTATCTTCTGTACCTAGAGCCACACCGCTAATTTTTCCTTAGTATTGAAGAAACTAATCTTTTTAATCTAATTGATTGATGTATATAATCAGTTGATAGCCACATAGATAACGAAGAAAATGTGGTGGGTGCGATAGTGGGAGAACATTTCCAAAGGGACTAAAAAATATGTTTGAAAAAAAAATTGAGGTATGTTTTTTTCATTTTCCATTTTCAATTCGATAGTAACATACATAACGAATAAAATGTGATAAAGACATTCTACTTTCTGCACCAAAAAGCAGAGAAATATTAGCGGTGTGGCTCTAGGTACAGGAGATAAATAGATTTATCAATCTTTAGAATATTTATGTATTTTTCAAATAAATAATACAATTTTTTTTAAGCCAGAATAATTTCATTTTTTTCATCGACCAGTACATCTCCATTGTTCCCTTCGATTCCTCGCAGATCCAATGTACGCAATGTATTTTTAGCATAGCGTAATACATTTTTAAAGTCACTTGTAATGGTGTAGCCGTTCAAAAACAATGTTGTCAGATTTTGAAACATTCCTTTGAGTTATGGTGAATTGTTCTGTAATGTAAAATAATATTTTGTAATCATTATATTTGCCTTAGAAAAAAATAATGAATTTTTCAAATTTATTTACCCGAAAAGTGTATCCGCTCAATGATAGTTTTGCCAACAATCTTTCAGTGCATCAAGTTTTTTGCCAAAAATGTTTGTAATGTTTCGGCGCATATAATGGGGTCTACAATTTAAATGTAGTCAATGTTCAATTTTTCGACCGAATGACAACAATGACTGAAAAATTGATGATATGCCCAATGAGTGGATTTATCGTCTTTGGGGTTGATATCAAGCCATTGACCGCTTTTTGAAACATCGCTTATATTTACAGCTCGAGCCAAACGATTGAATGCTGAGGCAACATCGAATTCCAAAACTCTACACGTACGTTGCCGGTAATTTTTCGATTTTCTAATTCAGTGTCAGTTTCGATTTTCTAATTTACCGTCAACTGGCGATAGGTACATATATCATAAATTTACATTTGTTAAAGCATTAAAAGGACGATATATTTTCAATTTATTTTATAGAGGAAAACTTCTTAATGCAATGACGAAGAGTGGTTTTCCAGCCATTTTGTCCAGTTGTTGGTATTTGGATCATTTTTTGTCTATTATTTCGTTCGTTAACCTTTTCAAATCAAATTTATTAAGATTTGTTGCCATTTTCAATACGTTTTGGTAGATTAATAGTAATTTTGCAGCGACTGCTGAATGGTTGCGCCTAATTTTGAGGTTATGTTGAATTCAATTGTCAAAGAGCGAAAAAAATAGTTCGTACGTGAAGTTGTCATCATTCAAACTCTTCAAACAAATGAATCGTTGCGGAGAAAAAGTAGCTCTTATTTTTCTCCAAATAATACTGCAACATGAAATTTTTTTCACACGGTTTATTTGTTGTAATACAACAAATAAACTATTCATAAAAAACTTTATGTTGCAGTATTATTTGGAGAAAAATAAGAGCTACTTTTTCTCCGCAACGATTCAAATGTAAACACAATGAAATTGTTATGACTTTCTTTATTATTAATTTTAAACTTCTGTATTCATTATTTCTACATTAAAGAAATGTGTTAATTAATTTAAGCTGTTTGTGGTTTGTCGTCACGCACTGTCACTTTGGTGACATAAAAATTTTCAAATAACAACATGCAATGTCGTTTCACACCTTCAATTGAGTTAGTTTTTATTGCATTTGCCCGCGCTACCGGTTCGTTGTGTATTCTTAGCTGCATCTCATCATTTTGTTTTGTATAACGAATAGTAGTTTTTTCTTATTCAAATTCAATGTCCTTAAAAATCCTAGAAAACGTCGACGAACAAGGCCACCCACCAAGTCCAAAACAGCGAAATACAGCACAAAGTCAAAACAACGTTGATCTAGGGTTTCACCGTGTAGTTGTAGAATATACAATGTAAAAAAAAACAAATATTCTACATGAATTTTGTAGAAAATGTACGAAAAGGAAAGAGTTTCCAATTT
>NW_022199351.1:0-3075 GCF_009176525.2 Contarinia nasturtii | reverse complement strand
TTGACTAAAATGTTTGTTTGTCCTTTTTCGGTGAACTCCAGGATTTGTGGAAAATATATATGACCAATGACTGTTCGGATACAGTGAGATATTAAAAGACTTATTCAATGCTCAAAGGAGGGAAGCTCTGTTGAAAATCCAAGTGTTACGTAAATGCGTTCAAATATATTTATTTTGAATCTTTTTTGTACTTTTTAGTCAACTTTAAATCAAATTTTAAGATTTTACTCAAATATTCCGAATAAATTCAATTCAACGTGTCTTGTATCTGCCGAAAACGTCTGAAATGTAAAAAGTTTGAATTTTTTCAAGAATCGCCTTTCTTCCATCAAAACATACCATTAAATCCTGTAAAAAGTCGCAATTTGAAATGAATAAAGCTGTAACGCTCTCTAAATAGATTTCTTTAATTTTATTTTGAAAATTCAGCATATTCATTACAAAAATTCATTAATTTTTTCACCATAATAGCTAGAAAAAAGGTAATTAGATATGAATTCGCTTCCATTAAAAATTTTTTATTTCATTTCACAATTAGTACTGACGATTCCATTCATACGAATCGGCTCGTCTTATTTCGATCAATCTTAAATTGGTGTCACCATTATAGGTCGCCCATTTGGTAGCCAAGAAGATATTGTCGCTCGTATAAATAATTATCTTACGTGCTCCAGCTAACTTGGCGCGTTCTTCATTCAACATAGTTAAATTCAATACTCCACTGTTGAAGCTGTCTTTGGTTCGTGGAAACATTTTGATTTTGTTCAATTTCGACGATCGACGAATGAACGGCATGATGTCATCGATGTTGGCTCGTTCTATATAGAGTCGTTCAAGTTTAACAAGATGATTTGCTAGAATCTCCATTTCCGTGGCATTTGATCCACTCAAAATGGTGAGCTCCTTCAAATTGGTCAATTGAGGTAAATTATAGCTTTCATTAAACCACCGAATGCGCAAAAGCTCAAGACCTTTGAGCGAAATCAATGAATTGCTGAAATCCACATCGACATAATAAACATAAAGGTAAAGTCGTTTATAAAATCCCTGTTCATACAGTTGATTTAATAAGTTTGAAATCTCTTTCGAATGTTCGAATCCATCCAAACGATCTGAACATTCTTCATTAAGTTCCAACAGCTCCAATGTTATGTTGGAATTTAAAAAGATATCACGATTTTCCCACAAAAGCCTCGAGGTAGTTGTAAATTTCTGAACATTTGGATTTCGTACGAAAAATTCACGCAATTCTGCAATTCGACGCATATGATTTGGGATCAATTTAAAATGCTCCAACTTCGGGTATTCATGTAACAGGTGATTGGAATCAACCAGTCTGTAACATTCAATCTTTTTTAAGTTTGTACAGTGTTTCAGCATCAATTCATACAAATCATCACAAACCAAACATTTTCGGAGTTGCACAATTTCCAATTGGGGCAACAATTCTTTGATAAATTCAATTACTTTGGCGGTGACATTTAACATCGAAAGGTGAATGTGATTGGTTGATTCAAATTCGGTGACATGTGATTGAATATAGCGAAATGCATCGAAATCGTTACCACGAATTGAAATGCACGGCATGAACTTTCTGAAACCAGATGTTTGAATGAGTTTTCCAAAGACACCGTCCTGGTCCGAATAAACTGTGTGAATTCCATCTTTTGCGCAGAACTTCTCAGCCGATGAATGATTTCGTTTGAAATATTCGCCGGCCACTTTGTTCATCCGCTTGCATGTTTGGCCAAATGAATGCAAGTCTTTCATGGACAAATATTCGAATATTTCGTCGAAACAATCGATGTTCAATTTAAATATTTTTGACGACTCCAAATCTGATGAATCGCCAACAATAGCTTGACTTTGCTTATTACCCATGGTTGACGTCAATTCACTAGATAATGAACAAATAAAATATCATGGTTAATATTTTCAAAAACCAAGCACTTTTTGAATATATTCACCCGAGAGAAATATCACGAATCAATATTTCAACGATTGAAAAGGTTTCAATGGCAATCTAAATGAACGTAATTTTTTTGTAAGCAAAGAATCACTACACAATCTTGTGAAATTATCTGATTTTCTGACATGACGATTTATTGTCAATAAAAATAGTATACAGTGAATGAAGGGACTTTGACAGATGGACTGAAGGGGCTTTGACACTTGTTTTATTTCAATTTGACGTTTTATTCGCTTTTGTTGTTTCAAATCGATTTGAATTAGTCACCGTGGATGGTTCCACATATGTATAATGCGAATAAACTTAAATAACACATTAAAAGTTGTAAAATAAGTAATTTTTCTTATTTCGAAATTAATTTCTAGCAAAATCGGTATACTTTAAGTGCAAGTCGGGAGGCCAAATGGTCACATTTTGAAAAAATGTTGGTACATCCTGATTTGGGGCGCCAAGACACATATAAATCCAAGTGTACACATCAATACTCCAAAAAAAGATCAAAAACGCTCCGCCCTATGTTTACAGACTGACTTTTATTCAATAATTTATTTCGACTTATGAAACCATTTCCTTTTTCCAGAAAATGTTTTTCTCCACGTGTTTTTCTTTTCTTTTTTTGTTAAAAATGTATCGTGATTCTTATAAATTGTAGAAAAAAGATAAACGAATCATTTCTTAAAAATATAATATACAAAAAAAAAAAATTATTAAATTCAGTGAAAATATTATTTTTGTATATCTGTCAAACAATTGGTATCTGTTAAAATAAACACATTTCAGATTAACTATCGGTATTATCGCAAATAAAAAATTAAAAATGTTGCCAGTTAAAAGTAGAGGAGAGCCCGAAATTCATTGTGTGTTAAACTTTTAAATATTTGTGTGTTGTTGTTACTCCAATTTTTTTATTTATAATAAATTCTATTAATTATTTTCGTTGCTGCTATTGCAAAACTTATTTAATTTATACAATTTTGAAATAAAATTGCCAGAAAAAAATATATGAGACATTTACGAAGTTTGCAAGCTTCATTGTTTTCAAGAGAGAGAAAGAGTTGGCGCTCCTCCAACGGACTCATCTTCAAATACATTGTCAATATAGGACG
>NW_022199350.1:0-3397 GCF_009176525.2 Contarinia nasturtii | reverse complement strand
AAATAGGCTAGTGAATATCTACTGAACGATCGAAAAAACGTGTACGTAGACCGCTTTTGTATAAAAAATATCGCAAAAGAATATTGTAATGGCGCATACAACAAAAGGCAATAGACAAATTGCTGAAAAAGTGTTCAATGTGCTATCAATCTGTACGAGTTCGGGAAAGTACTGCACCAAAATTGATGTGCTCCAACAAAAACTGATTTTCAATTCGTACTATTCAAAATCAAACTGGAGTAAAAAACTCTGTTCCTTCGATCACACATTAAAACGGCGAAAGTGAAAAGATGCCTCGTTGTATCCAAATCATTTTTGAAAGAGAGAATGTTGACAAACAATTCACTAAGTTAATCTCGTGTCATATTACATGAAAGAGCAAAAATGCAACGCATTGTGACGAAAGCTAAATATAATATTTTTCGGAGTCAAATAAAAACATATTTACTTTCAGAGCAAAAATGAGAAGATTAAAAACTGAGAGTTAAAATATAACATATCGCTTGTTTGTTTTGTCGCTAACTGAAATTATATTCTGTTTTAGTTCTCAGTTCTGTATATGCTCTTTTAACTCTCAGTTTTTTTCTATCGTATTTTTCATTTAAAACACATTCTTATGCTTTTTTTCCGAAAAGAATTTTTATAACTTGTTTTGGGTTTCAGGCTCCCAAATATCACTTTTGGAAGAAAAATGAAATTTTTCTCAAGTTCACTTTACTCTATCAACCAAAATCGCTCAAAGACTAATGGTTTCTATTGCTCGCGACCTTCAATCATGTGAAGTCAAATTTTGAATTACATTTCTTGGTTGAAAGTTATCGTGTTAACAAATTTTTACTTACAGGGTACGCACATACATTGGGACATGGAAAAAACTATTCGTGTTCTCTGGCCCCGAAATCAACCAGAAAACACGTTTTTGAGGGGTCTTAATTTTTCGACCGATTCCAATACTTTAGCTTACACACTAGGTGTGTAATTCGTCACGTGTAGCGTTCATGTGAAACTGATAATGAAAAGTGTCCGATGCCAAATAAGTGTCTGACACAAACACTTGACATATTGGGATTGATGTTATCGAGATATTTTGAGTACGTGGGTTTATTCCGTGCGTCGGTTTACCACGTCTTCCCCTATTTAACAATTATTGAACATTTTCACATCTATGTGAAACCCGCATCCGAAAAAATCGATCTTAACAAGAAGTATTGGTCACAAACACAACAAGATCACTAGGGTGGTTCGATTTTCGGAAAAAAACGAATATGACATTTTTTTGACATAATTGAATTCGCTTCGAGGGGTCCATTTTTTTGAAATGTAACCAAAAATTTAAATTTCTTCAACATTTATGAGTGTAATATACAAAAACATTTTGCTGGTTCGTAACGCCGCTAATTAATAATAATAATAATAACTGCACCGAACAGCGTTCCTTCGCCTTGGTGGTTTATTCAAAATAATTTAAATAAATACAATATGATTAAATTCTTGCATCAAGCATTTTTGAATGAGATAAATAATAATTTTTATAAAAAGATTTCATTTATGTTTACAATTCATCTATTTTCTTTCAAATATTTCTCAATTCTAAGCTTTACCGTCGATAAATTTACTTCTAAATCAATCAACTTAGTATCACAATTTGGTGTTTTCTTTGTATAATAATCATTGAATGTAATAAGCATATAATTAATTGGTTCATATTTTGTGTAATCACTTCCTCTAACTGGAATATTAAAAAGCGGTATTGCACGGGTATTATGCGCTGAATTATAATAATTTAAACTGTTTGATATATGAGTTGACTTCATATCTCCATTGATAATTTTGAAGATGAAAGACACTTGCGCCATCTTGCGTCTTTCCTCCAGCGTAATCATTTGTAGAAATAGCAGTCTATGCTCATATTTTGGAAGTCTATAGCTATCCCAGTTCATTCTCCTTAGCGCATAAAGTAAAAATTGTTTTTGTATTGACTCTATTCTTTTGCACATATTGTCATAGTGTGGATTCCATATTTCTGATCCATATTCGATGATTGGTAATACAAATGTAAAATAAAGGCGTTTAATTGTCAATGGATCGACGAAGTCCTTGCCGTAGAACTTTAACCAAGCCAGTCTTGATTTGGCTTTAGCCGTGACATGCTCGATGTGTGATTTGAAATTCATTTGCACATCAAGCAGCACTCCCAAGTCCCTTATTATAAAGACTCTTTCAATTTGAACGCCGCCTATGTTGTATTTGTATTCATATTGCAGCGATCCCCGATGATATGATATGATCTTTGTTTTGTTTACATTTAGTTTTAATAAATTGCGTCTATAATAATCCGCTACACGATCCAAGTCATTTTGAAGATTAATGCAGTCATCTGTTGAGGTGATACATTTTGAAATTTTTGTATCATCAGCGAATGAAAGCATGGTAGAATTGGTCACGACGAAAGGAAGATCAATTACAAACATGATGAACAAAGTAGCGCCAATGGGATATCTTGACCCGTCCCAGAAGTAACTTCGATTGGGTCTGATTTGATATTTGCAATCTTTACAATTTGTCTGCGACCAGACAAGTAAGATTTGATCCATTTTAACAGCTGCTCATTCAATCCCATGATTTCAAGTTTTTGAATAAGTAAATTTAAGTTAACCGAGTCAAATGCCTTGGCTATGTCCAAATAGATGGCGTCTGTTTGATATCTCCTTCCCATGTTAATAATCGTTTTTGAAGTAAATTCTACTAAATTTGTTATCGTTGACCTGTTCTTGATGAATCCGTGCTGACTTTCGTGTACTATGTTCTTCAAATATAGATTGAGATGGTCTGTGACGATCGAATCGAGAATTTTTGCCGTAATGCACTGCAAAGCAACACCGCGATAGTTTTGAACGTTGTTTATATCGCCGTTCTTGTAAACTGGTTTGACAAATGACGTTCTCCATAACTGCGGTACTGTGGCAGTTTCAAGTGATTCCTTTAATAGTGTTGATATTGGCCCCTGCAATGAAATCAAACAATACTTGATGAATTTGTTTGGAATTTCATCAGGACCACAGACAAGATCATCTGGCAGCATGCTTATATATTGACCAACAAGCTCCTCGGTTATTTCGATCATTGATATTTCAGCACAAATATCACGTATTTTTTCTATTTCTGAACTTTCATATCGCAGATCACCTTCCAAAGAGCTATAAACGGAACCAAAGTGTTTTGCAAATAAACTGGCAATTGTTGTTTGGTCGCTAGCTTTTACATCCAAATAAGTCATCTCATGCGGGAGATCCTCACTTTTTCCCTTTTTGAAATTCACGTGTTTAAAGAATTTCTTTGGATCATCATCTATCAGCTTCTCCATCTCTATTCTATAATCTCTTAGAGCTGAGCGCGC
>NW_022199349.1:5855-8820 GCF_009176525.2 Contarinia nasturtii | reverse complement strand
ACTGAATTGCGTTCCACATTCCCATTTGTGGGTCACATTTTGCTGCATGCACTTTTTCGTGCAAAATACAGCAGCGTTGCATTGTTGACATGCAATAAAATTCATATTCAATTGAAGACAATTACAGCAGCCAATGGATTGATTTATTTTTCTGGCACCAATGAAACTCTCTTCGGCCACCACAATTTTTCCAACCGGAATGTCACATTTTGCCGAAAAATATCGACCAAATTCTTTGCTATGTTGCAACTCCAAACACTCAGCCACACACGGGAAATTCTCATCTGATTTATAGCTTAATTTTGGCACATTTTCAGAGCGTTGAGTATCAATCAAATCGCGACACTTTTGTTTACGCAGCTCCAGCTCCGACAACATGTGTGAAGGGATAAAAGCACTTTCGGCCAGCTCAATGTCAACAATAGCTTCTCTGTATTTTTGTATGTGAAAAAAGCACGCCGATCGATTGACATATGCCAATGCAACATTTTTCGAACCGATTTCAGCAAAACACAAACTTTGATTATAGTAATCCATTGCACTGGACATATTTTTTAGATGAAATTGTTCGTTTCCCAGATTACGCAACTCAATAGATCGTTGATTATTCTTACTAAGTGGGACACTATGCACTTCCATGTCAAATAATAGCTGCAACTCTTTACTTTTTGCTAATTTTTCAAATAAGTCAACGTATTGAACGCCACATTCAGTCACTTCTTCCTTCCATAAATTCTCCATCGTCAATTCTGTCTTGTGAAAAAAAAATTTGGTTAATTTTTTCAAATAATTTTAGTTTTTTTTTTTGCAATATAATTAGAAAAGCTACCGTTTTCAATGAGTGTTACTGTTTGAAAGAAAACCCGAAGTGACGCAATTTAATATTAATATATGAAATATGAAACATTTTGAATACAAATGAGACAAAATATTTCGTTCAAAAACCTTGACCCCTTTTAAATTGCATAAAAATTGACCGACTGATTGTAGCATTTGAAACTACTTCGGAATTTTTTTTTCCGAATTGCATTTTGAAATGTTGAAAAACGAACAAATTATATATTTAAATTATGTATCCCATTATTTATTCTAAATGATTCACATGTCAGTGTGCCAAAAAAAATATTCACTTTTTTTGCCACATCGTACGATTTCAAGTGGCCGATGTTCTAAAGCACTCTATTGCTAAACTAATAACAACTAATATGCATCAAATTATCACATTCTTACGAAATGGGGACTGATACGATTGTATTCAACTTTATATTTCATGTAGTTTGACATTTGGCGCAGAATATTAAATATAAAAATAAATCAATCCATATGAAATTCCACATAACTCTTGCACTCTTGAAATCTATTTTTAAAACGACAAAAACTTTGCAACAGCCAAATGATTCAGTTTGATTAATGCCAACGACTTTGATGCGCCTAGACGGCTGACAAAATGTGTAATAAAATACGCTTTTGAAACTTCAAAACAACACATCAAATATTAATTCGCGTTATCAAAATTAAACGCATGTTTCGGTTTCGCGATTTTGATGACAAGAAGCATCCTCCGATTATATTGAACAGGAAAATAATTGTAGCACTCCATTATTACTTTTCCGCACACCTAGTGTAGGAAAGGTATTGTATTAGGCCAAAAAATTAAAGTCACTCTAAAACATGTTTTCTATGCATATTTCATGTAGAAAACACGATTGGAGATGATTTTCGGGCATATTAATGTGCGTCGCTGTGTGTGATGTGTCCTGTGGCGTGTTGCCAATTTTTTTTAACTCGATAAATCTTCTTCCAAAAACTCAATTCAAATTCTGACTTTGCAGGATGACTTGGGACTACTAGGAGACGTGCTGATTAGTTTTTGAGCAATATCTGTTGAGCGGTGTAATTTTTTTTTGGTCCGAATGGAGTACCCACAATCCATACATTTTTTGATCATTTTTCAACCATTTTGGTGACACGATGGTTTCGTGCTCAGACATGAAATTCAAAATCTGACTTTACGGTATGATTGGGCACCACGAGGAATAGATCTGGTCAAATTTTCAACGACAATGATTGATCGATGTAAAACTTAGACTCTGAAGAGGCACTTATGAGAAAAATGCCTTAAAATGATATTCTTTCAATTTGAATGCTGAGAGAATGTGTAGTGGAGGGTTTTTGGCACGAGAAACCCGAATCTTATGTTAGTTTTAAGATGCAATCAATTTTTCACAGACTTTTCATACAAAAATCCACAAAAAATTTCATTTTTGTATGAAAGACTTGCCTTTGTGGTACCGTAATGATGTGAAACTTTGAACAGGCTATTTTTTTTGATTGAAATTTCTTTAAACTTGGTGTGATTATTTATTTTGATAAGAAAATAATATTCACAAGTTTTCACTGTAATTTAAGTTACTGCAACCATACATAGACCATCATTTCTGTTTATGCCCAAAATTTCGGTTCCATGCGGAAAAGTCAGCTTGCGTACGTAAGCCTCTTAATTTTTTATCACAGCTGCTGAAGTCGTATAAAAACATGTGTCGAAGAAATTCAGCTATGTTCTATACGTTTTCTGCGATGAAATCGAACTTTTCATTGTGAGTTGGAATATAAAGTGTCGAAAATAATTATGGTTATAGCTGAATAAAATGAGGTATTAAATATTTGTTGACACAGCTTAATAGGTTTTTTACCCGAATATATTTTGTCTAGCCACGATTTGAATGAAAATAAGATATTGTCTTTCAAAGTGTAGAAAAAAGCGACCGAAAGGATATTTTTTCTGATTTTTATTATGATTAGTTTTTTTTGCTTGGAAAAGAGTGAATAACAATAACCTCATTAAAAACCAAGAAATTTAAAGCACTAATGTACGTAGTGTAAAATGTAAAATCTCGAATGTCAAAGAAGAGTAAGTCCCTCGCACATTACCGACTTAAAGTGACATGACGTTGATGATGTAATT
>NW_022199349.1:0-5845 GCF_009176525.2 Contarinia nasturtii | reverse complement strand
CGGTGGTACGAAAAATGCATAACAAAATTGGAAAACGCATTCCAAAATTGGGAAAAACGCATTCCAAAAATGGAAAATCGCATTCCAAAATTGGAAAAATCTAAAAAAATATAACGGAGTGTATACTTACTCCATATTCAACCAAATTCATGTTAAAATACACTACTGATCGAATAATTAACATCTTAACATCTTCTTTCTTTTTTTACTGTGTAAAGTTTCGAAAAAGATGAAAAACAAAAAAAAACTGATAAAAATATTGGAGGCAGGCATGAGAAGTTCTCACTGGGAACTCGTTCAGTTTTTTGTTTCACTCCAAAGTTTGAAATTCATACCCCTTATCTCCTTTTTAATTTAATTCATTCATCGTTCGTTCTACCCAAGTAAGGGAATAATTTAATTTAATTTCGCTCAGGGTTCGGAAAAAATGGGAGAGGGGATTTAAAATAGAACACAAGACCTTCACTCGCGCGCGCACTCGTTCGGTCTTTTATTCCATTCTAAGCACCCTCTCCCATTTTTATTTTCATTCAACCTTGGCTTTGGGGTTCGGAAAAAAATGGGAGAGAGTTCTTAGAGTGGAATACGAGACCTTCACTCGCGCGCACGCTCGTTCGGTCTTGTATTCCATTGAAATTTCAATGCATATTAGGGGTACTTCTCTTACAAAATTTTCGTTTTTGAATCAGAATATGCATTGAAATGTCTTCAAACTCTCGGAATGTTATTTTTGTGTGAAAAAAATAGCCTATGCAAAGTTTCAGCTCATTACGATATCATAGTTCATAGTTCTCATTCCCAAAAACCATCCAATAGATATTTTTGAGTGTTTAAGAATACAATTAACATCACTTTTGGAAGAAAAATTGAATTTTTCCCATGGATGGCCATGGGCATCACACCAGACATGACACTTCACTCTATCAACCAAAGTCACTCAAAATCTAATGGTTTCTATTCCTCGGCACCCCCAATCATCCTGTGAAGTCAGATTTTGAATACGTGTTAACAAATTTTTGCGTACAGGGTACCACGCACATACATTCGGACATCGAAAAAACGCTGGATTCGTGTTCCCTGGCTCCGAAAACACCCAGAATACACGTTTTTTGTGGGTGTTAATTTTTCGACCGATTCCAGTACTTTACCTTACACACTAGGTGTGTGCGGAAAAGAAAAATTATTGAGCGCTAAAAGAAAACATAGAGGTCTTAGAGTTAAACAACATTTAGAATGCTTAGAGCCATAACGTTAAAAATTTGCTGTTCTATGCGCTGAAAATATACAGTGCCGTCAGAAAATTTGAGACCAAGCTCATTTTTTCATACAATTTCATACAAATTGACGATTTTTTGGAGCAATATTTAATATATTTCGGAAATAGCTAGACCCATAATTTTTTGTACACTTATCATTTTATTTACGGAGAGTAAACTAGTGAAGTTTTATCAAAAAATATCTACGCGTTTAAAAAATATCCGAGGTTGACATGACACATTTTGTCAGGAAAAATAATCCTTTTTCACACTTGAAAGTGCAAACATCAGATATTTACTCTCCGATATTAAATATTGCTCCAAAAAATCGTCAATTTGTATGAATTTGTATGACATTTTTTTGCTTGGTCTCAAACTTTCTGACGGCACTGTATATGTTTTAATTTGACATCCATAATTATTATATTTGATTTAATACGATGGTGAGATTAACTCAACGAATTCCTTGTCAACATTCTCTCTTTCTGAGCGAGCGCGCGCGAATGAAGCCCGAGTGAAAAATGGCATTGAATTTTTCAATGCGTAGTGTCAAACGGCATTTAAGCAATAAATCGACACCGCATGGCTATAGCGATGTGGTGTATGCACTCAACGTGCGCACGGACCATGCGGTCTCGATTTATTGCTTAAATGCCGTTTGATACTACGCATTGAAAAATTCAATGCCATTTTTCACTCGGGAGGTCTTGTGTTCTATTTTAAATCTCCTCTCCCATTTTTTCCGAACCTTGAGCCAAATAAAATTAAATTATTCCCTTGGGTAGAACGAAAGATGAATGAATTAAATTAAAAAGGAGATAAAGAGGCTTACGTACGCAAGCTAACTTTTCCGCATGGAACCGAAATTTTGGGCATAAACAGAAATGATGGTCTATGTATGGTTGCAGTAACTTAAATTACAGTGAAAACTTGTGAATATTATTTTCTTATCAAAATAAATAATCACACCAAGTTTAAAGAAATTTCAATCAAACAAAATAGCCTGTTCAAAGTTTCACATTATTACGGTACCACAAAGGCATGTCTTTCATACAAAAATGAAATTTTTTGTGAATTTTTGTCTGTGAAAAATTGATTGCATCTTAAAACTAACATTAGATTCGGGTTTCTCGTGCCAAAAAACCCCCCACTACACATTTTTTCGGCGTTCAAATTGAAAGAATATCATTTTAAGGCATTTTTCTCATAAGTGCCTCTTCAGAGTCTAAGTTTTACATCGATCAATCAATGTCGTTGAAAATTTGACCAGATCTATTCCTCGTGGTGCCCAATCATCCTGTAAAGTCAGATTTTGAATTTCATGTCTGAGCACGAAACCATCGTGTCATCAAAATGGTTGAAAAATGATCAAAAAATGTATGGATAATGTGTGTACTCAATTCGGACCAAAAAACTTACACCGGTCAACAACTATTGCTCAAAAACTAATCAACACATCACACACAGCGACGCACACTAATATGCCCCAAAATCATCTCCCATCGTGTTTTCTACATTAAACTTTAATTTTTTGGCCTAATACAATACCTTTCCTACACTAGGTGTGCGGAAAAGTAATAATTTATATGGCAAAATTAACGTTAGACATATTACTTTTCCGCACACACCTAGTGTGTAAGGTAAAGTATTGGAATCGGTCGAAAAATTAACACCCATAAAAATGTGTTTTCTGGGTGTTTTTGGGGCCAGGAAACACGAATCTAGCGTTTTTTCGATGTCCGAGTTTATGTGCGTACCCTGTACCCTGTACGCTGTACGCAAAAATTTGTTAACACGATAACTTTCAAACAAGAAAAGTAATTCAAGAGCTGACTTCACTGAGGAATAGAAACCATTAGATTTTGAGCGGCTTTGGTTGATAGAGTGAAGTGTCATGCCTGGTGTGATGCCCATGGCCATCCATGGGAAAAATTCAATTTTTCTTCCAAAAGTGATATTTAATGTATACCTAAACACTCAAAAATATGTATTGGGGGTTTTTGGGTACGGGAAAACCGAATAAGACATTAGTTTTGCGATACAAATAATTTTCGACACATTTTTCATACAAAAATTTCAAAAGAATTGGATTTTTGTATGAAAGCCATGCCTATATGATATCATAATTGGCTGAAACTTTGCACAGGTTATTTTTAGCACACAAAAATAACATTCCGAGAGTTTGAAGAGATTTCAATGCATAATACGGGTACCTCTCGAACAAAATTTTGGATTTTTTGCTCAAAAACGAAAATTTTGTATGGGAGGTACCACTCAATTACATTGAAATTTTTTCAAACTTTCAGAATGTTAGCTTTTTGTGAAAAAAATAACATCTGCAAATATTCACATGTTACGATATCATACAAGCATTGAAAAATGTATCAGAAATTATATGTATCGCAAAACTTATATCAGATTCAGTTTTCTCATGAATTCATATTTACGGTAAAAGATACGTAATAAATGCCTGTTGTGGATCACAGTGCGGTAAAGTTCATTTTACGGGTGTAAGACATTTTATTTTAACATGAATTTGGTTGATAATGGAGTTAGTATATACTCCGATATATTTTTTTAGATTTTTCCAATTTTGGAATGCGTTTTCCCCATTTTTGGAATGCGTTTTTCCTAATTTTGGAATGCGTTTTTACTAATTTTGGTATGCATTCTTCCAATTTTGATCGGCGTTTCTCCATTTTTATCCTGCGCGTTTTCCAATTTTGGTATGTATTTTTCCATTTTTAGTTTTTGTTTTTCCGATTTTGGTATGCATTTCCCTAATTTTAGAATGCAAAATCAATTTCCGCGTTTTCTGCGACGAAATCGAACTTTTCATTGTAAATTGGAATAAGTAAAAAACACTTCTTTGGAAGTTCTCACTGTGACGCAATACTGCACATCAAATGCTGAGCTCGTGCGTCTAACGCATACGGAACGGATGCACGATACATATTCCCCTTTCGCTTCGTATGTGCTGCCGTTGACGCTATTGCCGGTACAACGGTTACACACTATACCAGCGAACATACGAAGTGAAAGGGGAATATGTATCGTGCATCCGTTTCGTATGCGTTAGACGTACACTTTCAGAATATATGAAAGACTGAGAGCAAAAACAGCACGTCGCATCTCATCTCTTGCTTTCACTTACGTAAGCAAAATAACGAAGGATGCGACGTGATGTTTTTCTCGCAGCTTCTCATATGTCGGTCGCAACACAATTTCAAACTCAACTGGTTACTAAGTTTTGAGTTTTGAATTGAACGTCCAATCAACTGTTTATAACCGTTTAAACGGGGAGAATGCATGTGTGCGTGCCATCCGTTTCGTATGCGTTAACCGCACGAGTTCAGCATTTCTCAGCTCTCAGCTATATGCTGAGCAGCAGCAAATCAAGATGCTCTGCTCAAAAACACAGACAACAGTCGTTACGTCTATTTTCTTTGTTTGTTTTCTCTTCAAATTGCAAAGGAAATTTTGTACCGAAAAATGTCACAACAGCAGTCACTGTGAACATCATCTGAGTTGGGTTCGTTAATAGCATTAACAAACGACACAAAGACGCCACGGTGCGTTAAGGACGATAAAAAACAATTCATTTTCGTAACAATGTTATCTCTCGAGATTTTCTACTTTTCTAGACGAAAAATTATTCATTTATTTACTATTGTATTCATTGTCATTGTCATTGATATCGCTGCATTCACACGTCAACTGTGAATGAATCGCATAAAATGCCACATAATTAATTGTTTTTTTTTCGCAAGAAGCCTGCTCATAATTACCGTTTACATGAGCCTCCATTGAATGAATTTGTGCCTGACTGTAACACATTCGCCAAACCGGTAAAACTCAAACTTAACGCAATAACTTCATCACATTTTGATGTGAATTACTTCAGCTTAACCATTTGCTTGCAAACGTTCCAATTAATTTCTATTTATGTGCATTAATGTTGCTTCTTTTGCTACACACGCAAGCATGTACACGAACGTACAGCGCCTATATCAGCAAACCATTGTCACTGTTAGTCATTCGCGTAATAATTAGAATGTTTAGAGTTTCATTTTAATTGGCACTAATTAAATGACGATGAAGAAAATGTATTTTATGCCGTCGACTTCGTCATTGTGGAAAATTTCGTCATTCAAAATCGTCAACAAACAAATGGGACTGATTCAAATAAAAGATTAAATATTTACTTACCCATTTCGGTAGAGTTCATGTCTTGGAACAGGTCGTTAAAGCAAAATCGATTCGAATGTTGACATTAAGATATTTTTTGTCAAGTTTCGAATTTTGCACATAAACACAGACAAACTTTTTGCGAGAACGTATCATACGCGCGCACCCCCAAGGAATTTTGTACCAGTGGCGAAAAAAAGGAATAAAAAACCGCTTGTTAAAGCAAGATAATTTTATTTATTTGCTTAAATGACAAGTTTTTATCCAAAATTCCATCTTTACAAAAGTATTCACTCTCATTGCACTCTCCGTTTTTTTAAGGGAGCAATGTGAGCACGGGCTTTGATCATTCAACAATATAAGTAAATGGTCTGGTATATTTTCAACCAATATAGAAAGCG
>NW_022199348.1:0-1165 GCF_009176525.2 Contarinia nasturtii | reverse complement strand
CGAAAGAGTGTGTATGAGTGTGTCGTTATTTTAAATAACGAAGAAGCATACAATAGCATTTGTCGTTGTTTGAACAACATACACTCATAACAACATACACTCATTGTAGTTCGCACGCAGACAAAATACGTCAGCTAATGAAAAGTGAGACTTAAGAAAAATAACATTTATTCGATTCATTTTTATTTTTATGGAACGAAATACAATGCATAATTTTGAAATAAAATGAGTTTAGCTCAAATGAATTTAGTTTCAATCAATCTACTTTATCTTTTGTGAGTGCCACAATGCCATCTTCAACCGGCGCGTCTTTGATTTTCTGGAATGTGCATACGCCAAGATGACATGTTTGAAATCGCAGTTACAAATGTTCTAGCAAATGGTGAAACAGTTGTTGTTGACGACGAATTGGAATTTATTCACATTCCGGGGCAGATTTTAAAAGCACTTGAATTTCAACCTGTATATCAGACCAAAGCCAATGATGAATTGTGTGCTAACACTCCATATAAGGAAAATGTAAGTATTATATGTGGAAAATAGAATTTAAATTGTCGATTTAATACATTGATATACGGTATTTCATTTAGAACGATGGAGACCGTGCGTTTATGATTCACAATGGCAGTGAATCGAAAGAAATTTGGGTATCAGCACATGTGGTCAACGGATTAATAAAAATCAATCGAAATAGGCCGGGAATTGACTTCGATTGCATGTTTCTCAAAGCACTTTTGATTGGCGTATGCACATTCCAGAAAATCAAAGACGCGCCGGTTGAAGATGGCATTGTGGCACTCATAAAAGGTAAAGTAGATTGATTGAAACTAAATTCATTTGAGCTAAACTCATTTTATTTCAAAATTATGCATTGTATTTCGTTTCAAACAGAATTTTTCTCTGTGCGCGTTGGTCAAGACGAAATTCGCATCCGAAAATTTGAAATGTTGCTGGACTCTGCAATCAATGGCATAAAAAACAACAACTTTCAACCGTAACCACATTTATTATTCGTTCATTTTGAACATGAAGATTCCATGTATCAGTTTTTTTATAATCAATAAATAAAAATAAAAATGAATCGAATAAATTTATTATTTTAAATTACGACACACTCGTACACACTCTTTCGTTTTGCGTTTCTCTTTTTCACATTCGCGCATGC
>NW_022199347.1:0-19617 GCF_009176525.2 Contarinia nasturtii | reverse complement strand
CCACTGACTAGATCATCCGGAAGCATGTCAATTTGTTGTCCAACAAGGTCCCCAGTTATTTCAATCGGTGATATTTCTGCACAAATGTCGCGAATATTTTCAATCTCCGAGTTGTCATATCGTGGATCTCCCATCAAAGAGTTGTAGGCTGAGGCAAAGTGCTTTGCAAAGAAACCAGCGATTGTAGACTGGTCATCTGCCCTCATATCCATATAAGACATCTCATGCGGCAGATCATCACTTTTCCCTTTTATGTTATTCACATGTCTGAAAAACTTCTTTGGATCATCGTCTATCAGATTCTCCATCTCAATTCTGTAATCCTTGAGTGCTGACCGTGCACTGTGTTTATATTCTCTTCTTAATTGTTTAAAATTTTCTACTGATTCAATTGTGTTGACCTTATTTTTAATCCGATGAGCTTTGCTGACTTTGTTTTTCAACTCGATTAGTGGCCTATTAAACCATATCGGTTGCTTCCTGGTGATTTTTGTTTTTAACTGGACATGAGTTTCGATTGTTGACTTTACAATTGTATAGAAATTGTCTAGTTTTAATTCTAATGAATTTTTATCGAATTCTTTATTCCAGTCAACATCAAGGAGTGACTCATTTATTAGTTTATAGTCAGCATTTATGTAGTCTCTATATGTTTGCTTAGTTTCAACAGTTTTGATGACGGGTTCATTATATCGAATATTGATTGCATTGTGGTGCTTCTCAAAATTTAACAAATGATAATCATTCATGTAACACTGGAACAGCTCAACATCATTTGTCCAGATCAAATCGAGCATACGACCATTTTGGTTGTAGCACTTGTTTATCTGGAGGAGACCAAGATCATAGCAAGTATCCAGCACTATCTTCTCTTTTTCACTGGCTGCATTGATCGCTATTGCTATGTCAGGGTCCTCATCTTCGTCAACAAACCAAACCAATTTGGGTAGATTGAAGTCGCCGGAAACTACTAAAACATCATTTATACTCAACTTCGATGCGATTTCTCTCAAGGCATTCATGTTGTTTTCGTATACCTTGAGTGTTGAATCTGGTCGAATATATAATTCTACCAAATAGATGTTCCTTTTGTGGCCAACTACCTTCACCCAAATCTGTTCCGCACCGAACAGGTCACCCGTCCCAATGCAAACCGACTTTAACTTGTTGTTAACAGCGATCAAAACTCCTCCTCCATTCTCCTTGCGATGAACTTGGTCTTTCTCGGTGTTTGGTGACCGATCACAACGATATACTTCGTAGACCTGCGGAAACAAGTCTGTTGAATTGATGGCGCTATTCAGATGAGTCTCCCGCAGCATGTAAATTGGTGAATGTTGTACAAGAACTTCCGCCACAAACTCAGGTATTTTTGTTTTCAATCCATTTACATTTTGCGAATGGATAGTCAGCTGTCTTGAATATCTTTCATCGTTTAAATTGTGTGAAGTACTCATTTCTGAATTACCTCTCTTGATTACCATCGATGAAAAATTTACAGCCGAGTCTGTTGTGGCATCTAATACTGGTTTCTGGTTTGCCAGCGCTGAGCCGGCGGCCGAAGACCCCTCCGAACACATTGAAAATCCGCAAAACTTTTCTCGAATTCAATAAAACACGAGCGGCAATCACAATCATCAAAATGCGGTCTATCTCTCAGCGAAACATCCTTAAAATGGCGTTGGTTATTGAAACCACCATTCCAATGGCCTCGTCGACGCTCAGTTACCCAATTCTTGCTTTGAAATGAACGTCTGAATGGATAACTGTGTGTTTGTGCATGATCATTTCTTGATTCTAGACGATTATGCTGCTGATTTTGTAGATTTTGTTGCTGCTGCTGGTGCTGTGTTTTTGTGTCTTCTTGTTGTTTTTGCTGGTTTTGCTCTTTTTTTTCATGTTGTTGTTTCTCGTGTTTCTTTTGTTCTTGTTTTTGTTGCTTTTTCTTCTTCTTTCGTTCATTTGTCCGCTTGTTTCTTTCTTTCTTTTTCATTTTTTCTTCATCATCTTCTTTCTTTTCATCTGTATTTGAACTGTTCTCGTTTTGTTTTGTGTTTGTTTCGTTGTCTTTTGTGTTTCTTGTCGCTGCTGATGTACTTGCGCCAACGTTAATGCCACTGTTGATCTGATCATCGACATTGTATTTTGTTTCTTTGTTTTGTTTTTGAATAATTTCAGTCAACAGCACTTCTTTAAGTTCATTGATTTTTGTTGTAATCATTTTTTCAACAGTGTCATAATTTATTGGTTCCATTACATCATGAAAATCATCCTCGTTTCCATTGTTTTTAAACTTTGGTTTGCATTTTTCACATGACAACCCGAATGGTGATTTTCCGTCAAAAAAGTCATTTAATTTGGCTTGTGCACTTTCAATGTCAATTGTTTCATACATTTTCCATTGGTTTTCAGTATTTCTGTGCATAATTCCCAGAAAACCCATAAAATCTTTAATTTTTTCGGTTTTGTTTCGTATGCACTCAATGAAAATTTTCTGCTCACATATCGCGCACAAAACAAACAAACCCTTGTAATACACACCGGTGCACATGTTGTCAACACAAGAATGAATTGTCATTTTTTTTTATATTAAATAACAACAACAACACGAACTGAAATTTTTCAATACTACGCGGTCTTCCGTGTTTTTCATACAAGCTTCCCATATAGATGGTATAAAAAATCGCGAAAAATGAAAAAAATAATTACATTTTTTTTCTTCGATTCTCAAATACTACTCAATTCTCTGTATCACCTGGTAAAATCAGAATGAAAAAAATCGCATTCCATATCATCTAAATCACGATCTGGACTTTTTTCACTGTTTGAGTGCTCTATACCGGGTCTCCGAGAGTTTCATATAAACTTGCTATGTGATGCCTATTGAATAGTAAGCGAATACCAATCGTGATTGAATCAATAGGCGTCATTTGGCTATTGCAAGGCAAGTTTATATGAAACTCTCGGAGACTCGGTATAGAGCACAAAAAGTGAAAGAAAAAAACATTTTTTTTCTCAATTCTCGAACACCACTAAATGCTCTATATCATTTGAAGTGAAAAATTTGCTATCTCTTTCACCCAAATCGTGCTTGGCAAATGGCAAGTCGTTGTCTCATGCTATCACGCTCACCCTTGCATGTATAAATGTTTACAATGGACATTCTATTCACACACAACTCACATTTATATTTTGCTGCGTAATAAAAATCGTCGACACAAAACTCAAAGCGATGACCAAATAGATTGTTAATAATTTTATTGCGCAGCAAAATATAAGTGCGATTTGTGTGTTAATAGAATGTCCGTTGTAAACAATTATACATGCAGTGCGAGCGAGATAGCATTGAACAATGAGTTGGGTGAAAGAGATAGCAAATTTTTCACAGTAAATGATATAGAGCATTTAGTGGTGTTCGAGAATTGAGGAAAAAAATGTTTTTTTCTTTCACTTTTTGTACTCTATACCGAGTCTCCAAGAGTTTCATATAAACTTGCCTTGCAATAGCCAAATGACGCCTATTGATTCAATCATGATTGGTATTCGCTTACTATTCAATAGGCATCACATAGCAAGTTTATATGAAACTCTCGGAGACCGGTATAAATCACTCAAACAATGAAAAAAGTCCAGATCGTGATTTAGATGATGTGGAATGCGATTCTTTTCATTCTGATTTCACCAGGTGATACAGAAAATTGAGTAGTATTTGAGAATCGAAGAAAAAAAATTTAATTATTTTTTTCATTTTTCGTGATTTTTTATACCATCTATATGGGAAGCTTGTATGAAAAACACGGAAGACCGCTGAAATGACATTGTCGTACGTCCGTACATATTTCGTATTTGCCATTTCAGCGGTCTTCCGTGTTTTTCATACAAGCTTCCCATATAGATGGTATAAAAAATCGCGAAAAATGAAAAAAATAATTAAATTTTTTTTCTTCGATTCTCAAATACTACTCAATTTTCTGTATCACCTGGTGAAATCAGAATGAAAAAAATCGCATTCCATATCATCTAAATCACGATCTGGACTTTTTTCACTGTTTGAGTGCTCTATACCGGGTCTCCGAAAGTTTCATATAAACTTGCTATGTGATACCTATTGAACAGATTTTTTCTCAGTTCTCATACATATAGTACATAAAGTTATGATTGAAATGTCCAAAAAAAAAAAACTTTTTCTCAAACTGTACCCCGAAAAAATTTCTATGAATAGGACTCAAAAAAAAGTTTACAATCGAAGTGTCCCTCAAATTTATTGCAAATGAAAATGGCACTTAGGAAGATTTACATGAATCTTTTTTGTGGGGACATTTTAGTTTGAAACAAATATTCGGGACACTTTCATTTGAAATAATTCTGCGGGACACTCCAGTTTGAACCAAAATTAAGTTTCATTATTATTCTTAACCATTCATATTCGCTCTGTGTATATTGATTTTGGAAATAATCAGCAAATAGTTCGGCTTTCGATGTGTCAGTGTTCGCAATTTCATTGTTGTACTCAACAATAACCGGAATATCGCTTCTTTTCCTCCTGTCATTCACAAATCGCCAAAAATGCTTTGGATTTGATCTGATTTGCGATTGTATACGACTGATATACGACTTGAAAAGCTGGCCTTGCAATTGCATGAACGAATCAGTGATGGTATTGTATTCGTCAAAGTTGCCAGTTTCCCTTGCCCGTTTGTATGTCTTTCTTCTGACATTTTTCAAGTGCTTCAAATGTTTCGTATACCACGGTGGATCAGTATTTTTTTGCACGGTGATTTTCGGAACAAAAGTATCGATTGCCTCGTGTAGAACATTGTTGAAAATTTGGAATGCATTTTCGATGTCATCTATACGATTAATTCCTACATATTTTGTTCATTGAATGCCATTTTATATAGGTTTTATATGAAAATTCTTCAAGGTCCAAAAAGACCCCACCTGTGCGCATACAGGCATGGCTTCCATACAAAAATCCAAATTTTTTGGAATTGTTGTATGAAAAGTGTGTCGAAATATATTTGTATCGCAAAACTAACGTCATATTCGGTTTTCTCGTACCCAAAAACCCCCCGAAATATATTTTTGAGTGTTTAAGAATACATTAAATATGACTTTTGGAAGAAAAATTGAATTTTTCCCATGGGCATCACACCAGACATGACACGTCACTCTATCAACCAAAGTCTCTCAAAACCTAATGGTTTCTATTCCTCGGCACCCTCAATCATCCTAAAAAATGCACCCATATGAATAAATGGTTCAAATTTAGTATAATCTTTTCTTCTTATTGGTATATATCAAAAAGCGGTGTTGTACGCATAGCTGGGCAGACAGGGGGAGGGGAGATTACCCCCTGAGGCATCACATTTTTGCGTTACCCCTTTACAAAATTATCACATTTTTGCGTTACCCCTTCACAAAATTCATGATTTTGGATAGAATTTTTCTCATTTTGCTAGGGTTTTTGGATCATAGATGAAATTTTCCTATTTTGCTAGGAGTTTTTGAGAAAATTACCCTCCAACACCCCCCCCCCCCTGAATTTTTCAGTCTGCCCAGCTATGGTTGTACGTGTATTATGAGCTGAATCGTAATATTTCATACTATCCGATACATAGGTTGACTTCATATCTCAGTGAATAATTTTGATGTTGAAAGACACTTCACAGAAAAAAGTATTCGAATACGCTTACTCACACTTGCGGTGTTAGTAGAGACTTTACCCTTCAAAATGAGTTACGCACTCGATTTTACTCTATTTTTGGTGTTAGTTTCATCGAACGTATGTGACGATACACTTAGCAATCATCTTCGTTAGCGTATACAGACACATATGCACGCAACGAAACATAACTCGTTAAACGCATGCGGCAACGTACATATGTACTCTTTTTTTCATGTATCTCTTTTTTCACTGTGATGCGTTTACTTTGATGAAACTAACACTAAAAATAGAGTTAAATAGAGTGCGTAACTCATTGTGAGATTAAATAGAGTGCGTAAAGCCTCTACTAAAACCGCAAGTGCGAGTAAGCGTACTCGAATACTTGTTTCTGGCGCAATTGCGCCATCTTGCGTCTCTCCTCAAGAGTAATCATTTGTAGAAACAGTAGTCAATGTTCGTATTTCGGCAGTCTGTTCCATGACATTCTCCTTAGAACAAATGGTAAAAATTGTTTTTGAATTGACTCTATTATATAGTTTGGATTCCATACATAGGTTCTGACATAGTTCGCATAGGTCGCATAGACCCCTCCCTCTAGAATTTTGAGAAAATACTCGATTTTCCTAGAGTTTTTCACATGGAATAAAATTATTCCATTTTGCTATTGTTTTTGGGTTTTTCAGAGTAGGGACCCCCGTCAATTTTCGGCCGTTTTTTTCCAAAATTGCCAATAGTAATTGGCAGAACCAATAGTAATTGGCAATGTAAAATAAAGGTGTTTAATAGTCCATGCTGTAAAAAATCCTTGCCGTAAAATGTTAACCATGTCAATTTCGGTCTGATTTTTATAACATGCTCATTCAGCAGATATTGTTTTGCCAGAGATCTAAAAGTGGCGCTTGGGTTGCCACCGTTGTGCTGGCGGCCGTTGGATGAAACGACCACGTCGAAAATTTTTCAATCTCCTTTCATAGTCGTCAAAATAGCAGTGCTTATAAAACGCACGCTCAACGCGATACACGCATTTTCGAATACACGGTGCGCTTGTCCACTCACCGAACAAGTGCGAGAGCAACTCTTTACTCGCTCAAGTCACATTTCACCGTCTTTCTGGTGCTACATGGCAAGCTTATATGAAACTCTCGGAGAATTAGTAAAATGCACAAAAATATTGAAAATTATTATAAATAATTTTCAATATTTTTGTGCATTATACCGAGTTTCCGAGAGTTTCATATACGTTATAAACGTTAAAGTGTATGTAAGCAGCTCACCGTTGAATGGCAAATAAATGAGCGACTCATACGTAATAATCGCTCACTATAAGTTATAAGTTGCTGCTCACTCAGAGTGCTCGGTGCGATGCCCAAAATTATAGTAATGCCCAAAATTTAATATGAAATTTCGAAAATCAGAAAATTGAAATTTTGACAACATAGGTGGCCGAAATATCTTTGGCAGAGTTTGAAATAATGATTAGTTTTTTCAATTCATTTATTTGAAAATCAATTACCATTAGTTAATGTAAATTGAAATTTTCAATTTATTTTTTTCAATTCATTAAATTGAATTTTCAATTACCATTTACATTCAAATTGAGAAATGAATTGAAATTCATTTCAATTGTGTGAAGTTGCAGAGATTCTAGTTGGCTCCCATATTACTACTCTCGATTGATCAATTTTTTACCGTCAATTCATTTATTATAACATTTTGAATGTAAATTAAAATGTATATATATTTAAAATTTAATATTGATATAAAAATTAAAAAAATTAAAATTTGAAACTGTTTTCATTGCTGCGATTTCTTTTAAACTTATTGACACAGCAACCGTTATTGTTTAATGTGCGCATTCAAATATTAACCTCACTTTTAACATTAGCTATGCACAAATGCCGCATAAGGCATCAATCTCTGCAACTTCACGCAATTGAAATGAATTTCAATTCATTTCCCAATTTGAATGTAAATGGTAATTGAAAATTCAATTCAATGAATTGAAAAAAATAAATTGAAAATTTCAATTTACATTAACTAATGGTAATTATAATTGAAAAATAATTGAATGAATTGGCATTGTAAAATTCGAAACACTGATCTTTGGCATATTGTATCATTGATCCTCGATGCTTAAAACTAATTATCAGCGTTCTCAACGGCGGCCATTTTTCGATTCCGACGCCGATCCGACGCCGAGGATATTCAATCCGAGGCCGACCGATCTCCGAATATCTCGGATCGGATCGGATCGGTGGTCGGTCGTGGTCGGTGCTCGGAGTTCGGAAATATTTAATGAAATGATTTTGACAAGAAGAAGAAATCGATTGAATACAGCGCACATCGAACAATTGTTATTTTTGAATAGAAATTTAAAATGATCTAAATTTTTAAAAACGAATGAATGAGATAAATTGACGATTAATAAAAATGGGTACAAAAGAAAAATTAATTCAATTTAAAAAAAATATTGGTTTTAATTTTGTGAGCATCCGATCAATATCCGAAAACCGAATTCCGAAAAAAAATCCGATGGAAAACTCGTTCCGACGCCGACCGAACTCCGAGTATTTTCGGTTCGGATCGGATCGGCGGTCGGTCGGCGGTCGGACCTCGGTCGGATTTGCGAACCCTGCTAATTATGAACCCGAATATACTTTTTCTGGTTCAAAATTACGCATAAATAGCAATGTTTCTATAATTTTAACCAGTTTTTTCTAATTCTTTTCAGCCCATTCTTTAAAGCCCATTATATTTTTTAAATTGGAATAAAATTAACTATTGACTTCTCTTTCTGGTAATGTCATTATTATAACAAAAATAATTCATTTCTGCTCCAAATAATCTTTTATTTTAATATGAATTTGATTAATTTTGAAATATATTAATAAAAATGTTGTTTCTGGGTTATTTTTTAGCTCTAAATCATGACATACTTATTTATGACTTTTAATTGAAGAAAGCAAGTCATGTGTAGTATGCACATTTTAAAGCTTTTAAAGGAGGACTCCGACTATCGTGAACTTATCTGCATTGTGAAGGCCAACCATATTTTCATATGTTCTCGTCCTGCCTACTCTAACTTGATTTTCAAAATTTTCAATTGGCATCATTCGATAGCTTTAATAATAATAATAATTCTTACATCAAGCAGTTCTGAAGAAGATAAAAAATAATTGTGTGAAAAAATATTTTCAGCATTGCGTACAATCTTACATCGCTAGAATTTCGATATCACTTCGTTTTGTCTTTCACTTTCCACCAATATTCGGACAATTCTCGGATTCTATCGAAAGGTCACAATTTATTCATCAGGTATTCAATTTATAATTTTTTTTATCCCATACACTTTCAAAAAAGGTTTTGTATGTAGCATTGTAGCAATTTGGAATAATTTTTTTCATGTGAAATAATGTTTACACAGCCATTATAAATTATTTATTATTTTTAGATTTAAAATCTTTACAGAAAAGTTTTTTCAAATCAACATTCATTTAAAATGAATATTCATGTTTAAAAAATAATGTTTTGAACACATATGTTGTTAAATTCGGTCAAACAGTTGACATATAACCCATTTTGATGGTCATTTTCGTGTCTAATATAACGGAGATTATGTGCATAGTTTCAAACAAAATGTACGTTGACTTCCATTTGTTTCATTCACTTCCAATACCAATTCGTTATTAATAATGTAAGCACAGCCCAATACGTTAAGTTTTAAATTGTAACGATTCATTTGTTGCTCAATAATAAAAAAATAAACAATCCGTTTGGAGAGAGATTTGCGTTTTTTGATTTAAAGTTAAGAACATTTTTAGACGTCATTTACTGCATTACCTTTTTTTTATTTCATGAATAAAATTTCAATTTCGAATTTTCGAACCAGAAACGAATTTCGAATGTGAATGACATTTAACGGTTGGTGGATGTGTGTCAGTCACATCGAAGCCGATCATCTTTTGTTTACATTAAAAAATGTGCTTCGTAATCTCCGCATCACATCACATTGTGACGGTGTTTTTAATACAATTGGTTCCTTAAATAGAACGCAAAATGGGTCGACACAAGACAACCGATCCGAACAAGGATGTAAGGTCCATCAAACAGGGGCTGCCGGGAATACTTCGTCCAGAATATCGTGCTATTCTGGTCCAAATCATCACAATTCTGTCGATTAAGGCCACAAAAATAGCAAGTTTGGCATCGTTGCTATTGTTGATGATGGTGAGATGAAATTCAATTATTATTGTGTGTTTTTGAAATTACTTTTTCTACTAGAATTTCGATATGAATTGCAATGAATGAATTGATTTTATTGTTTTCTCTTTGTGTGTGTTCGTTTGTTGAATAGGTGAACGAAAACATTGAAGACATTGAAGGCAATAATGGTGAAAAAAATTTCGAACAGGGTGGGAAAAAAGTAATCCAAAATTGTTTTAGAGCTGTGCTCTTGGCCAACATTGACAACGTGTCGCTGATGTTACCGAATTTTCGTCACAGGGTTGAATCGCATTTTATTGAATGGCCAACCAACAATGGCTTCGACGCAGCGTTTACGTATCTATGGGAGCAGTATATGGATAACGTCAAAACAAATCTGACTACCCATTGCAAAAGCCGATTAAAGAAATTCTTTGAAATGCGCGTATTTGAATTGAACGATTTTACAGCGCAGTACAATTATTTCAACGATCGGTTTGGTCACGGTAACGTATTGCCATATTACGACAATGTTGACATAACAAATGCCATCAACTACACATATCATCGCAGAAATACCACCAATGGTGATAACAACGTGAATTGCGACTGGGCGAGTTGTTAGATGAGCTACGTTTTATTGGTGAACCAGAAGATTGCAACATCAAGGATTTCGTAAAGAATGACTGGTTCAAATCCATTCGCATGTGGATGTTCATTCAGCGCTCTATCCGGATGTTTCATATCACGTACAAAGATCGCCGTGATAAACCACGATTCCGGAATTTCGTTGTTGTACCGATATGGGATTTCCAACGGCGACAAATTCGTGTCAAATTTGGTAAACAAAAATCCCAAAAAGGAACGCCAAATTGGAGAAAAAATGAGAAGAAAGAATTCAGTGCAAACAAGCATGGGAGTTGGAATCTGTTTTTCGATATGGAGAAAATTTGCAAATTGGTGAGCAACAAAAAGGATTTTGATCATCATATTTGTTCGGATGGCGTATCTGTATCGTTTTTGTAAAAAAAAGCCAAAAGTACAGCAAGTCGAGAAAACGGATGCTGAAATCAAGGCATTGTACGATAGCAAACAATTAAAGTATGCTATTGGAGTTGATCCGGAAATGCGTTCGTGGAACGCTTCAGTACGACGTGAGACTGAAATCAATGAAGAGGCAAATTTGGTTTTTTTACAATGAATCAAAGTGATTGTGATTTCGAATACAATGTTGTTTTTGTTGTTCTCATTTTGTTAGGTGATGATATCATTGGGACGCAAAACAAAATCGTCGTGATGCGAAAGCCAAAAGAATCGAAATGAACCATCCGTTTTCTACATTGGAGCCGGAAGATCAACACCAGCCGATTAGAATCAAGAAATATGTACGCTGTCCAGGCACGCGCAAACTCATTAGATCGATCATGAAACGCGGCAATTGCATCATTCGAGTGGTCGATGAATACATGACATCACAGCATTGTCCATTGTGTTTCAAGCGATTTCCACTAGCAACTCGAGGCGATCGATACAAGACATGTGTGGGTTGTGCACCAAATCCAATTGTTGGACTTACCAACACTCATTGTAACCAATGTGAGCAAACGAAAATAAAACTGATGATTTGTTGACGATTTATTTAGTTTTCCTTCAAATTAATGCAAATGCGACGAACAATTGAACGAATGTGGCGCGAGAAATGGGCGATGAAATTGCTGCAACTCTTCGGAATGGACCGAATGCAGGTCGTTTGGTGTCAAAGAAGCAACGCTTCTTCAAAACATGGCTACAAAATGTTGCAAACATTGAAATCGAGGGAGCTGCTGGAGCACAACCAACGCTCAAAACTGTATGGCATCGTGATATCGCAGCAGCGAAGCTGATCCAGTACAAAGCTATGCAATCTGATGAAATTGATACAAATTGTAAACGAATTGATAATAATGTGTTTTCGTTATTTCATTTGGAACTTGAATGTGTGGTGTTCAAGCGGACAATTCATCCAAATGTACGCAGACCACCCCATGTTGTCAACAATCAACCATTACCATTGTATCGCGGTCAGAATCAGAATGTCAACAATGGACAACTGCAGCCGTAGAAGTAGCAGCGTTCATTCAACGAAATCAACTATATTCAATCAAATCATAATTTAGAAATTAGTTAAAACAATTATTTGTTAGTACGCTAGGCTTGATTAAATTGTGGCATTGCCCCAGTACAAGTATTCTTGTAGGTTAGTATAGTGTACTGAATAGGATATCAAGTCATACTAATTGAATTGTTTCTGTTTTTTTTTTTTTTTTCATTCCAATGATGACGTTGAATTCGACTGAAAATACACACAAATCCGGGCTCAAATTCGACCGTCAACATATGCTCGATAATGGATGAATTTGACACATTAATTGTTTATTGGGAAGTTCGGTTAAGTCCAAATGTCAAACAGTTGACATTATTCAATCACAGAAAATATTGACAACAAGTTTTTTTCCACTTAAACTGAAAGTTGTCCCACGTTTTCACTTTATAATGACGGAAAGATAAAACAAATTTGGAATAACATTAACATTGTGATACAACATTTATTTGTATGAAGCTGATTTAGAATAGTGATAAATGACGTGTGCCATTTTTGAAGTCAAATTAATGATTTTATTTTGTTTACCACTAAATTTTTCTGATTTGATTATATTGTGTTAATTAAAAAAAAATCCTATTTTCTATAAATTAAGTCCATTACATTAATAATCAATACGTATCATGCGTGGCATTCGACGATCGGTAAAAACAAAAATACTTTTGTTATCATTGGTTCTCGCAACATTCGTATTATACCTCAAATTTCAAATCAAATTTATAACGAAAAATTCAGATATACTCGAAAATGACATGCACTATAATAGTCAAAAACTTAAATTAGTTGAAGACCAAAATAAAGTGGATACAAATGCGAACACTCTTGATTACAAGAAATTTATTGATGCTGATTTTGCAAAACAAGTGAAAGGATTTGGTAATAATGGAAAGGCCTCAGTTCTTACAAATGCAAAATCTAAAGAAATTGGTGAGCATCAATTGAAAAAAATTGCACTGAATGAAGAATTAAGTGAACACTTGAGCTATAACCGAACACTTCACGATGCTCGCAATCCTTTATGTTTAAATCAGTATGTGAATTTGAATGCGCTTCCAACAACTTCTGTTGTTATTATATTTTACAATGAACCATATTCTGTTTTGGTGCGCACTGTTCATAGTGTCTTGAATACAGTCAATTTCCGTTTGTTGAAGGAAATAATTTTAGTAGATGATTGTAGTACAAATGAGGCACTTAAAGGAAAATTAGACTACTATGTGCATACAAAATTGCCAAAAAACTTTGTGAAAATTATTCGTCTTAAACATAGGTTTGTAAAATTTATTTTCTTTTAATGTTTTGTATACAAGATTCGCAATTGTTCTTGAATATTTTCCAAACTGTAATAAATACTTCTGTTTGAACCGAGTGTAACATCTAAGAAGGTCACTCTTTTCATTTTTAAAAAATCTGGCCTAATATTGAAATTTTTCATCAGAAATTTTGAAAATTAAACATTATAACACGTGTTGGGTTAGGTATGAGACTAAATTCAGGTGTTTATTGCGCTACAAACAAAAGAAAAATGTCAACCAATGCACATAGGAGACTTAACGGGACTCCTACTCTACTATCAAGCACAATTTGCACAAAAATTTCCATTCGTGATGACGTACAAATTGGAAAGTACGGTCGTATTCCCAATCTGAGTGCTCAAACTTGACTAACCTTCAAAATTGTCATCAAGTAATGAAAACCAGGTTGGTCAAGCAAAAATTCATTTTTGGTGATTCCTATGATTACAGCACATCCAAATTTGAACAAAAACAATAGATTTAGACACGATCATTAGGAACCAGCAAAATAAGTTACGCAAAAACTCTGAAGGGTGTCAAAAATTGGGTATTTTGGACAGTGAAACATTCATCGCTATATCGAACCATAAATCAAGTGCAAGTGGTTTCTTTTGCATTGATAACGTTATAGCACTACTATAAAGGGCTAGAGACGTCGACAAACCGAACTTTGATAAAGTGATGTTTGTATTGTAGGATCTTCTTTGGAAGGTGTTTTAGAGCCATTATTCGAAAATTTTGTGCTGTAAGGTTAAACCTCCATTACTTACTCCATTACCAATAAATTATTATTGAAATCGGTGAAATTCGTTGAGAACTATCTGATTAAAGACAAAATTGTGTTTTGCAAGCAGAAAAAACTACAATAATGGCTCACTTCTTAAAAAAATAGCATTTCCATGAAAAAAGGACCATCTTTTTAACTTCACAAAAAGACACTAAATTAATTCTTTCTAGTCTGTTTTTGGATGTATGTTATAGGCGAAGGTCCAAAATAATTGAAACGAGCAACAACTGGTTGGAAGATTTGAGAGAAAGTTGAAAGAAATCGACAAATCAGTTGTCCAGAGCATGATTTTGAAGGTTTGACGCATACTGAGAAAAATCGAAGACAATGGTCCGTTAAGTGTAAAGTGAATGTGCTATTCGATAGCCTATGAATATAGGTTTATACCAATAAAAAGGAATTTAATATTTTATATTTTTTGTTCAAATGGAGGAGGAGTGAATTTAGTCTCAAAACTAACCTAACACATGTTATGATACGTATATGATACATGATACACCCGGTATGGTATGTATGTTTAACAACATTGGTTTATAAACATAGTTATATTCTTGCAACTCCTTTATTTTCTCATTTCTCTATAAAAAGTATAAGATATTTTTCCAAAAGAATACAAAGAATATTTAAATAATTTAGCAAAATGATAATAGAAATCCATGAATTGAATAGGTTGGGATTGATTCGAGCTCGTTTAGCAGGAGCACGTTTAGCAAATGGAGATGTTCTAGTCTTTTTAGGTAGTAAATAATCAATTTTTCTTTGTATATGTTCATGAAATAATTTTTTTTCGTTAATATAAGATGCTCATTGTGAAGCAAATCAAGGTTGGATTGAGCCTCTATTGGCTCGTATCAAGCAATCCCGGACCAGCGTAGTAGTTCCAATTATCGATGTGATTGACGCTAAAGACTTCCACTACAGTATTAATGGTTATAAAAATTTTCAGGTAAATATTATACAGGATATAATATAAGTAAAAAACACTTCTTTGGAAGTTCTCACTGTGACGCAATACTGCACATCAAATCTGAAAATGATCTGATATAAATTTTCAGTGACGCTTGCAATCAAATACACAAACAATTTTTATATTGCGTTGCCTCTTGGGCATAAAATTTTCATTTTTATTTTTCTAAAAATGAGAGAGGCAACGCAATATAGCCAAAAATGACGTATCTTTGTTGAAAAACACCTCGTGTACCATAATCTAGAAATTCTCTAAAAATCGAAAATTTTCGAAAAAAAAAATTAATTTTGAAGAAAAAAATTGGTTCGTTACGAATTTTCCCAGATATGACACACACATCAAAACATCACAAATTTGGTCCCCAACAAACGCTCAGTTTTCCACCAGAAAACTATGTATGTAATTTTTTTAATTTTGGTTGGTGTGAAAAAAGTCATTGTCATTTTTCCAAAAAAACTACACATGCAGCGCCATCTAGCGATCATTTTAGAAATTTTTTCCAATCTGACGTCAGATCTAGATAGCTGAGGTTCGTAGCTTTCCAATGACATATAGATCATTACCTCACCTTTCATATGCACAGAAAATAGGTCATTCGATGAAAAACTGAAAAAGTGCATTCCACTTTTTTTCGAACCCAGACCCCAGGCAGTTGCGCGACGAAATCGAAAAATTCGAAGAGACATGTATGCTCAGTTTTCCATCTACTTTCGAATAAAATCGGTCTCCGGCGGTTTAAGAAATGTCTCGGAAAAAAATTTGCCGACACACAAACATATCATTTCAAAAATTTCGTGTTTTTCGTAAGATTTTCTGACATGATCATATCTCGGACACTTTTCGATCGACTCCAACAATTTTTTTTTTCAACACTATCTACCCGAACTCCAGTTTCCGAATATGCCATTTTTCGGAAAATTGTTTCTGGTTTCGGTGGTCAAAAATGGACAAAACCAAAAATTTACCTTTTTTTTGAAAATTTTGAAATTTTTTATTTTTTTTTTGCGGATTCTTAATTTGGTGCCCGAGCACTACTAAAATATGCAAAAACCCCTTTCCAAAAGTCAGCGGTATCGATTTTCATTTCTTTACAGTATATATAGAGTGACGCAAATTTACATATATTTCAATTGTATGTTGGTATTGCGTCACTTGGGGGACTGCCGTCCCCCATAATATATATTTCCTTCATATTTCGTTATATACTCCATTATAACCGGAAAAATCGTTTTGGCCCTATTCACTTTTCATCTTTTTTCTTTTTCTCTATCTCTCTCTGGATTTATGAAATACACGAAATTTTATAAAAAAAATTCAATGGAAAATTATATTTTAGGTCGGAGGTTTTACGTGGAACGGCCACTTCGATTGGATTAATGTGCCGGAAAGAGAAAAACAACGTCTTCGGAAGGATTGTGGTGAGAAGGCTGATATATGTCCCACATTCAGGTCGGTGATATAATATTTTTTCTTTTTATTGGCAAATACATATAGTCGAAATTGTCTTACAATAGCCCAACAATGGCAGGCGGTCTTTTTGCGATATTACGAGAATATTTTTGGGATATTGGGTCATACGATGAACAAATGGGTAATCTAATGTTAATTTTTCAATTTTATTTTTGATCTCTTTTTTTCAAAATACGATTATACATATATGTGTTATTTTTCTCTTCTTTTTCTTACATACATATTGTAAGAGTAAGTATCTTCTGTTTATATATCAATGCTTATTTCAATATAAAGATTTCAATTAAGAATAGAAGTGTTTTAAGTTTTTATTTTATTTTGAAGTGGATGGGGTGGCGAGAATATTGAAATGTCACTGCGGATCTGGCAGTGCGGTGGTCAAATAGAAACGATACCATGTTCGCGTGTCGGGCATATTTTTCGTGACTTTCATCCGTACGAGTGAGTTTTTTTATTTAATAAGTATAAAGAAACGTTAAATCATTATTATCTGGCACAAATCCACGCTCAAATTTGGGCCTGAATTTTTGTGTCGTTTCAGTCATATCCAATGTCACAATCCAATGGTAAAAAAATTGGGAAAAAACGAGAGTCGAGCGGTATCCATATAAATACATTGTGACGTCACACATCTTACACAGAAACGACATCTTTGTAAAACAGACTAACTACAATGTAAAAGTATAGCGAGAGGGGAAGGGAGTAAATAAAAAGGGGAAACAGATACGTTTGATTTACATTGTAGTTAGTCGGTTATTAATAGATGGCGTTTATATAGTGTGCCCTTATTGCGCTTGACTCTCGGGAAAAAACAACTCAATTGATATGAAAAAATTCACTTGATTCATATAACCATCAATAAACTCCTCAAAACGAGTACAATTTATAACAAGAGGAAGCTCGTTCTCCGGAAAGGCCACAATTTTATCAAGCCTAGCGAACTAAAAAATAATTATTTTAAACTAATTTCCAAATTAAGTATTTTTGTTTGAATGATGTTGCTAAATGAAGTTGAAGTCGATCTCGGCCTTACATTTCTCACATCTCGTGCCATATTTATGATCTAACAACTCCAATGTAGAAAATTGACGGTTGAATGCGAACCATTTTGCAAGCTGTTTTTTCGATTACCGATTCGATATGCTTGTCCAATACGAATCGTGTGTATAAAAATAAGGGTACTTAGAGTGGAAATGTAAAAATAAGGGTATCTCCCATACAAAATTTTCTTTTTTCTCGTATTTGAGCTAGAAACAAATAAAAGGTATCCATCTAGATAGTAAAATGGTCCTCTTTTATTTTCAAGTCGCTGTCTTATATCAAATAAAAAGTTGAAATGTCTTTCATATCTTGAATCTGGAGACCGTAAGACATGTTTTGTCAAGTGGCCGAAATACATGTTGAAAATGTACCACCCTAGTGTATATTGCTTATTATATGTTTCAATGTCATCGTTCATTACTCCTAATGGATGTTCAATGTACGAACGTCATAATCAAAACTACCTCTTCTTTGGTATTTAAATCTCTCTCAAAACAAATCCAAGTTAGATGATCCAACAGCATATTTGCCTTCGTACGGCATCACTTATTTCGACTGAACACACCATCAGAACAAATTTGGCAATCGACATCTTTTTTGAAATGCACCAGTTGTTGAAATCTATCCACATCAAGAAATAAATTGCAAAGTTGATGTTTTTTTATTCAAAGCAAAAAATGAAATGTTTGAATTTACCTTCATGAGAAGAAGTAACGAGGCCAGGCACGAAATCTTCGTCGCTTTCATGGATAAATTTGAAATTATTGCAATAATAATGTCGCGTTATTGCGGTTGTATGACTTTGGCGAGGGCCTGTTTAATTCATCTGTGATCATTGTTGAGATAGCGCTAAAGTGAATTCAGATTACAAATTCGATTTGGTCGTTGAGTGAATGGTCGGCTCTTCGAAAATAAAAATCGAATCACTCCCAAAACTAAAAAAACGAGGCACCCTAGTGATCATGAGGTAGAGTTTTGAATATAAACATATGCTGCTCGACACTGGTTTGACACATACAGCTGTCGAATGAGGAATATCAGTTTCAGATTCGATATTCGAATTTGCATTTATGAAATGAAAAATAAATAAATGCATGGATAAACGTTTAAAAGAATTCTTTTGTCAAAAATAAATGCAAATCATTCAAATCTCGTTGTATACTTGTTTATTTTTTTTTCTGCGACAAATGAATCATTAGAATTGAATTACAAAATTAACGTTGTATTAGGTCAGGTTCAAATTATGCTGGGGAAAGTGGAAACTATACAATGTATAGTATACATATAAAATCTACCTTCTAATCTACATATCACTAAAACCAAGGAAGCGAAAGCGTTACATTTTGAACGTAAAAATTCATAAAAAATGTTACAAATTTAGTTTCTTTAATTTATATTAAATAAATAATAAATTTATTCTCATTCATATTGACAGATTTCCAGACAATAGAGACACACACGGTATAAATACCTATTAAACAAAATATCGAATTAAAATTTAATTAATCTTTTTTTAATTGATCTCATAGGTATAAATACCGTGAGGATGGCAAAAGTGTGGATGTATGGCTGAGATTCTAATTATTATCATTTTCATTATATATATGAATGGGTAAGAATAATCATGAGCTCCAAACATTCTTTAAAAAAATACTGATACAAGACGATGAATTAAAATAAATGAGATAATAACTCGCGTTTAAAATAAATCAGATACTTGAAAGATATTGAAAATAAAAGTGGTATGTATCAAATTTATTTTTAATTCTGGCTAGTATCTCATTTATTTTAACTCATTTGTGCATTAAACCGAGTCTCCGAGAGTTTCATATAAGCCTTCCCATGTATTGATAGATCAATAGATGGTAAAAAATCGTGAAAAATGAAAAAAATATTGGAAGTATAAATTAAAACGTAAGGATTTTTCACTGAAATTGGGCATTTATTTGAAGAGGATGGTACACATTTTTTTATTCAAAGTATTGTCCATCGCTAGCCCCTACTTTTTCCCATTTTCCAGGCAATTCATGGATTCCGTGCCAAAAG
>NW_022199346.1:0-3295 GCF_009176525.2 Contarinia nasturtii | reverse complement strand
ACCACGCAGTTTATTCTTCACGCTCGGGAATAAAAAGAAATCGTTGGGTGCCAAATCAGGACTGTACGGCGGATGACCCATTAAATCGATCTTTTGACCGGTCAAATAATCGACTGTTTGATGAGATGTGTGAGAGCTCGCATTATCATGATGAAGAATTATTTTGCGACGGCGGTTGTTTTTTCTTATTTCACCAAACACTTCGGGCAAACAAATGGTGGTGTACCAATCAGAATTGACGGTCTTACGAGCCTCTAGTGGAACTGTTGCCACATGACCACTTATCGCGAAAAAACAGGCGACCCTTTGCTTCGCAACACTTCGAGCTCGAACAACTTTTGTTGGGTTATCTTCACTTTGAAAGACCCATACAGTCGACTGCTGTTTAGTTTCGGGCTCATACGCGTAGATCCATGATTCGTCACCAGTGACGATAAAATACACGGATTTTGAAACACCACGATTGAATTTCTTGAGCATTTGTTTACACCAATCGACACGAGCCTTTTTTTGAGCGATTGTCAAATTATGTGGTATCCAACGAGAGCAATTCTTTCTGACAGCTAAATGTTCATGTAAAATCTTAAATACGCTGGTCGCACTAATGCCCAGGGATGCCTCAATCTCGTGATATGTTACATGACGATCTTCCATTATCATATTTCTGACAGCATCGATGTTTTCTGGTAAAACAACTGATTTTGGACGACCTTCGCGGAACTCGTCGATGAGCGATAGGCGACCGCGCTTGAATTCGTTGTACCAATTATAAATTGTCCGAAGACTTGGTACTTCATCGCCAAAGGCCAAATGAAGTTGATCAAAACACTGTTGTTGTGATACACCCAATCGAAAGTGGAAAAAAATAATCGCTCGAAAATTTTCACGAGTAAAATTCATTTTTTGGCTGAGACGCAATTTACATGTTACGGTAAACAATACAAATAACGATCGAATGACAAAACGTTCTGAGAACGTTTATGCTACAAAATGTTAAACTTAACGAATATGACAATGGTTTGCATCGGGCAATACTAAAACATACATATTGAAGAAACTTAAATAGTCGCCTACGTATTTTTACGCATAAGAAAATTAAGTGTTGGTTTTACTATCAGGCTGTCGATTAATAGAAGAAAAATGGGAGTTATTACTGGTAAAAATGACGATTTTCTTCGATTTTTTCTAATTTTTTCTCAGTTTAGAAATTTGACCGCCTCCACTGAATAAAATTTCGAAATTTTTGTGTTGTGTATTCAAGAGGGACTTGATATCTTTCCAATGGGGCAATAATAACGAATCCATTTCTTACATACGACCAGAAAATGACAATAAAACGTTCAAAAACCTCATTTTTTACCATGTGGATGGGTTTTTGAGTAATTTAGACACCCTGGTCCGAGTGGTTTGACACCGTCAATAGAAACGGCATAAAATGGGCTACAAAAAAGAAAAAAAATCGCGAAAAAAAACATACGTCAATCGACCAAAAATCAATTTTTATACTTTGACCCAAAAATTTAGTACGGGGTTGCCCCGGGGGGGTCAATGGGTTGGATTTTTTTGAAGCCCCATCCATCTCCTTTCAAACGATAGGTGAAGCTCACACAAAAAAGTGCCTTTTTCAGTTTTCTCAAAAATTAAGTAGTAGTCTGTGTTCGTATTTTGGCAGTCTAAAATCGTTCCAGGCCATTCTCCTTAGAGCATATATTAAAAATTGTTTTTGTATTGACTCTATTCTTTTGCACATATTGTCGTAGTGTGGATTCCATATTTCAGATCCATACTCAATAATCGGTAATATAAATGTAAAGTAAAGACGTTTTAAAGTCCATGGGTCGACAAAATCCCTGCTGTTGAATTTTAACCAAGCCAATCTTGATTTTGCCTTTGCAACAATATGCTCGATGTGTGATTTGAAATTCATCTTCACATCAAGCAATACTCCCAAGTCCTTCATTACTTCAACTCTTTCAATTTGCATGCCATCTAATAATAATAATAATATTAATAATTGCACCGAGCAGCGTTCCTTCGCCTTGGTGGTTTATTAAAAATAATTTAAATAAATACAATATGATTAAATTCTTGCATCAAGCAGTTTTGAAAGAGATAAATAAGTATTATTATAAAAAGATTTCATTTATGTTTACAATTCATCTATTTTCTTTCAAATATTCCTCAATTCTCAGCTTTACCGTCAATAAATTTACTTCTAAATCAATCAAATTAGTATCACACTTTGGTATTTTCTTTGTATAATAATCATTGAATGTTGTAAGCATGTAAATAATTGGTTCATACTTCGTGTAATCGCTTCTTCTAATCGGTATATCAAAAAGCGGCGTTGCACGGGTATTATACGCTCAATTATAATAATTTAAACTGTTTGATATATGACTCGACTTCATATCTCCATTAATAATTTTGAAGATGAAAGACACTTGCACCATCTTCAGTCTTTCCTCCAGCGTAATCATTTGTAGAAACAGCAGTCTATGCTCATATTTCGGAAGTCTATAGCAGTCCCAGTTCATTCTCCTTAGGGCATAAAGTAAAAATTGTTTTTGTATTGACTCTATTCTTTTGCACATATTGTCGTAGTGTGGATTCCATATTTCCGATCCATATTCGATGATTGGTAATACAAATGTATAATAAAGGCGTTTAATTGTCCATGGATCGACGAAGTCCTTGCCGTAGAACTTTAAACAAGCCAGTCTTGATTTGGCTTTAGCCGTGACATGCTCAATGTGTGATTTGAAATTCATTTGCACATCAAGCAACACTCCCAAGTCCCTTATAAAGACTCTTTCAATTTGAACGCAGCCTATGTTGTATTTGTATTCATATTGCAGTGATCCCCGATGATATATAATCTTTGTTTTGTTTACATTTAATTTTAATAAATTGCGTCTATAATAATATATTTTTGAATACGTCAATAATCCGCAAACATGACGAACAAAGTAGCGCCAATGGGATATCCTTGACCCGTCCCAGAAGTAACTTCGATTGGGTCGGATTTGATATCTGCAATCTTTACAATTTGTCTGCGACCAGAGAAGTAAGATTTGATCCATTTTAACAGCTGCTCATTCAATCCCATGATTTCAAGTTTTTGAATAAGTAAATTTAAGTTAACCGAGTCAAAGGCCTTGGCTATGTCTAAATAGATGGCGTCTGTTTGATGTCTTCTTCCCAAGTTATTAATTGTTTTTGAAGTAAATTCCACTAAATTTGTTGTCGTTGACCTGTTCTTGATGAATCCATGCTGACTTTCGTGTACTATGTT
>NW_022199345.1:0-3149 GCF_009176525.2 Contarinia nasturtii | reverse complement strand
TAATAAATAAAAAAGTGTAAAATAACATTTATAATTGAACTTATATTTTAAAGGGACTTTTATTGGAATTATTTCGCGTAGTTGCTGGCACACTTCAAATTGACGAGCATAAAAATCGTATTCAAAGTGAAAAATTACATTTTTTAAAAAACAGTTCGAAAAAAAATGCCACAAATGAAAACGAAACCATTACAAGACTTAGTTTGAACGATTCAGTTGATGGAATTTATGTAGAGAATCGATATAAGCATTTTAAGCATTTTGTTAACTTACTGAGCTTACGGGCAAAGGCATTGGGAATGGAAGGAAGAAATATTCAAGGCATGGAGATTAATGAAATGAAGAATTTTGTGAAGAAGTTGCCAAAGGTCACATCACAGAAAAAAGAGCTATTTAAGCACTTGATATTGTGCGAAAATATCGTAAATGAAATCGGTACTAATTTTTCTCTTATTTTTTTTACAAAATAATCGTATATAATTGCTTTTTTCAGGTAGTAATTTCGAATTGTCACAAACAATTGAAGAATCGATGCTTTACAATCGGAATAAAAAACAGACTTTTCAGAAAATTTTGGAACTTTTGACTACAGACGCGCATCGATACAATTCACTACGTTTCATTTGTTTATTGCATTTAACGTGTGGACTGAATGCAGATGAAGCAGCAACATTCATGACAAATTATTTGAATGCTTTCGGATATCAACATTTTCCCATTTTTGGTCATTTAGGGGTTGCCAAACTCTACCCTTCCTTCAATAATTCAGCAAAGACCAAGGTATTCAATATCTCTTTTCCCATGATTCAGAATGCATTTCAAATTGAAGCAAATCGCATGAAACTATTGCCGGGTAATATTGATGGCCGTCGAGATCCAGTCGACTCTTCTTTCGTTTTTAATGGATCATATATTCCTTTCATTGCTCAATTGTTAAACGTTTTGTGCAGTGCATCCAAAATAGATGATTTTGCTGAAAAATTTGGACAAACTGAACATATTTTATTTTATCGATTCTATCAACAACATCTTGAGCTAGGGACCAAGGAAATGATGTCTGCAATTAAAAAGGGTGAAATTTCGGACATTTTTCCACTTAGGTCGAGAACAATTAGTATCTAATTCCTATCTATCTAATAACTATACCTATCTAACTAACTAGTATCTAACTCTATCTCCACTTAGGTCGAGAACAATTTTTTGTTTTGTTATTGGTGGAATTACTTGCGGTGAACTTGCGGCAATTCATTTTATAGAAAGGCAATTCATTTTATTCATTTATTGCGGCAATTCATTTTATTCATTTATTTCATTTTATAGAATGACCGGCTCAAAAATTGTAGTTGCATCCGACTGCATTTCTTCGGGAACCGATTTTGTTGAAGCTGCATTTTTTTGAGAAAAAAATTCAAATGTCCTTTTTGGAAATTGTTAAATAAAGTTACGATTCTTCAAATTTTGTTTTTTGTTACTTTTAAATTACTTGAAAAAAAAAAAATAGTATTACAATAAACTTAAAAAATCTTTTGAAATTTGTTTCCCTTCTCCAGACATAGTCTTTCTTTCGCTTGCACTCAAGGGACAGATCAACTTTAAATTGAAATTTATTTCGATCTATTCACTCACCAACCATTACAAATCAAATTATTCAAAAATAAAGAGAATTACGTACGCAAGCTGACTTTTCCGCATGGAACCGAAATTTTGGGAATAAACTGAAATCATGGTCTTTGTATGGTTGCAGTAACTTAAATTACCGTGAAAACTTGTGAATATTATTTTCTTATCAAAATAAATAATCACACCAAGTTTAAAGAAATGTCAATCCAAAAAATAGCCTGTTCAAAGTTTCAGATCATTACGGTACCACAAAGGCAAGTCTTTCATACAAAAATGAAACTTTTTGTGGATTTTTGTATGAAAAGTGTGTGAAAAATCGATTGCATCTTAAAACTAACATCAGATTCGGGTTTCTCCCCCCACTACACATTCATTCAGCGTTCAAATTGAAAGAATATCATTTTAAGGCATTTTTCTCATAAGTGCCTCTTCAGAGTCTAAGTTTTACACCGATCAATCAATGTCGTTGAAAATTTGACCAGATTTATTCCTCGTAGTGCCCAATCATCCCGTGAAGTCACATTTTGAATTTCATGTCTGAGCACGAAACCATCGTGTCACCAAAATGGTTGAGAAATGATCAAAAATGTATGGATGTGGGATTGTGGGTACTCCATTCGGACCAAAAAAAATTACACCGGTCAACAGATATTGCTCAAAAACTAATCAGCACGTCTCCTAGTAGTCCCAAATCATCCTGCAAAGTCAGAATTTGAATTGAGTCTTTGGAAGAGGATTTATCGTGTTAACAAATTTAGGCAACACGCCACAGGACACAGGACACATCACACACAGCGACGCACATTAATATGCCCTAAAATCATCTCCAATCGTGTTTTCTACATTAAATATGCATAGAAAACATGTTTTGGGATGACTTTAATTTTTTGGCCTAATACAATACCTTCCCTACACTAGGTGTGCGGAAAAGTAAAATACTACTTACTCAGCCATAGACTAGTGGTTAGCGTGCCAGGTTTGTGAGCGTGAGGACACGAGTTCGATTCTCGGTCAAATTTGGTCCGGTATTTTTCCACCGTGATTCGCTCAGGAATTATCAGTGGTTTTATGCGGAATAGATTTGGCCGGGTTTCGGGCTAGTGGAGTGCTTCGGAGGGCACTTAAAGCCGTCGGTCCCGTGTGTGTGCACAACAAATAATGGGTTCAGCATAGACACACGTAAAATGGAGTGCCTTTACGTTAGGTTGATGTCTTGGATATGTCAAATATTCAATACGTCAACCGTAAAAAGGTAGTGCGACATCTCTGGTGAATATACCGGTAAACCAGCGATATGTGCATTCCTCCATTGAAATATGATGAGCCCAACGCCATCTAGGAATGAATGGAATACTTGTGACTGTCACGACAATTGACTTGAGAAGAAAGCCCTGGTCACTGGTCCTGTACGGAGGCTAGTTACATGGCTGCTATAAAGTGGGCCACACCGTGGGAAGCATTCTCCAAGCAATCGAGTGACAGCACAAGTCGGGTCGTCATGCAATAAGTTACGAAACTTGAGCATCGAA
>NW_022199344.1:0-4945 GCF_009176525.2 Contarinia nasturtii | reverse complement strand
GCCAGTAGTAGAGCTTTTGTCAAAAAGTCAAATGTAAGTAGGAGTTGTATTTAACATTACCGTGACTGCAAGCAATATGCAGCGGTGTATTAAAATAGTTGTCTCTGCCATCGATTTCAGCATTTTTTGCAATGAGCATCTTTGCCGCTTCAATATGACCTGAATTAAAGCCAAATTTTATTTAGATTCAGCAATCAAAAGTGATTCATCGAAACTAACCATTTTCGGCAGCCCAATGCAGCGCTGTCATCTCACCATTATCTCTTTCATAAACATCAACATGACTGGCAATGAGCTTTGATAAACTTTTCAAATCATCTAAATGAATGAAATAAATGAGCTTCGAGACATATTATAACTTTCAATTTAACCATTTACTTTTTTTAACCGCATCGATTACTTCTTTTCCTGGAAAAATGAAAAGAAAATTATAAAATTATTAATAATAAAAATATGTTTGAGTGTAAGAAAAAAATCCATAAAAGAAGTTCCAATTTTACCTCGATTGGTGCGGCGAGAGTTTTCTTTGCTTCCAGATAACATTGATTGAATTTTCAATGACGGTAATTTCGTTTTTGAGCCAATACGTGCACCTACACATTGAGACTGTGTACTTGAACGAGTACACATTTTTACTGCCGCACAACGATTAATGAATTGCGTTGTGCTTATGAAAGTGGGCTTTAAAACAGTGAATTTTCGACCACCTAAACTTGTGGGAGTCGCTTCGCACTCAAACACATTCTGTATCGATGAAAAATGAAATTCTTGAATAAAGAGCATTAAAATCACTAACAACCATGAACTTTTTTTGTTAACAGTCAAAATTGACCTTAATTATTAAAATAAATTAGAAAAATAAGAATTAAACACGTAAGCTGAATAATGATACTCACGTAAAACTCAACCAGAGCGAATATCACAAGAATTTTCAAAATGGAACTCATTTCTTCGATCAAAAGAAATACGTTCAAAATATTGGAAGTATAAATATATAATGTCGCATTTTTTTCAAAATTTGAACGTTTATTGAGAAAAAGTTTGTACAATAGTGTTATTCAAAGTATTGCCCATCACTAGCCACTTCTTTTTCCCATCTTTCTGGTAGCATACGGATTCCGTGTCGGAAGAACTGTTCATCTTTTGATGCGATGAATGAATCGACCCAATTTTTGACTTCTTCAGAAGAAGTAAATCGTGTATCAGCCAGGTTGTCCTGCATCGATCGAAACAAGTGATAATCAGAAGGAGCAATGTCTGGGCTATACGGCGGGTGGGGTAGCACATCCCATCGAAGTGTTTCCAAGTATGTCTTCACGACATTTGCAACATGTGGCCGAGCATTGTCATGTTGAAGAATAACTTTGTCGTGTCTTTGCTCATATTCTGGCCGTTTTTCGCGAAATACGCGGCTCAAACGCTTCAATTGTAATCGGTAGCGTGGCCCATCAATGGTTTCATTCGGTTTCAGCAGCTCATAGTACACCACACCTCGTTGATCCCACCAAATACACAGCATTACCTTAAATCCGTGGATATCTTGCTTTGATGTCGATGGTGCTGGTTGGCCGCGCTTCACATATGCTTTTACTTTTCCGCACACACCTAGTGTGAAAGGGGAAAGTATTGCAATAGGTCAAAATTTTCGAAACCTCAAAAACATGTTTTCTGGACGTTTCTGAGGTCAGAGAACCCGAATCAGGCCGTTTTGAGCATGGTTGTTGTGGGTCTGTTCCACGTCGTACGTCGTACGTCGTACGTCGTACGTTGTCCGCCGTACGCAAAATTTGTCCATCGATTTTCTCACCACCCAGAAAAGTTATTTGAAATCTGACTTCACGGGATGATTGGGGGCCCCCAGGAATAGAAATCATCAGATTTTGAGCGACTTTGGTTGATGGAAAAAAATTCCATGCCTGGAGTGATACCTATGAAAAAGAGTCCAATTTTCGTCCAAAAGTCATACTTAATGTAGACCTAAACATTCAAAAATATGTATTGGGGGGTTTTTTGGCACGAGAAAACCGAATCCGACGTTAGTTTTGAGATACAATCAATTTTTGATACAGTTTCCTTTAAAAAATCACAGAAAAATTGAATTTTCGTATGGGAGCCATGTCTGTTTGCTACTTTAATGACGCGAAACTTTGCACAGACTATTTTTTGCACAGAAAGTTTGAAGAGATTTCAATCAAAATTAGGGGTAACTCCCATACAAAATTTACAATTTTTGGCTCAAAAACGAATATTTTGTATGGGAGGTACTCTTAATTTTGGTTGAAATTTCTCCAAACCCTCCGAATGTTATTTTTTGGTGAAAGAAATAACCTGTACAAAGTTTCATGCCATTAAGGTAGCATATAGACATGGCTCCCATACAAAAATCCAATTGTGACTTTAGTTATGAGAAGTGTTTCAAAAATAATTTTTATGGCAAAATTAACGTCAGACATATTTTTTATAGTGTTTTGTTTGAAAATAGAATACTTTCAAATGCCGCACAAATGGGTTCATCATGAAAGTGTTAAAAATCTTTTCTCGGGTACTTCTGCTATTAAATTAAAGAATATTTCGTTGCCAAAGTTGAAAAATATTTTTTGGTTTCGAACTTTACGACGCTTGAAAGGCTTGAAAAATCGAAAAAATATTATTTTGAACTTGCTTAATAAAATACGCAACTACCACCGTGCGGAAAAGTTCGTCTTACTCCCGTAAGACTCTTTATTTTTTGCTTTGGGTTATCGTAATGAATCCACTTTTCATCACCAGTGACAATACGATGCAAAAATCCCTTTCTTTTCTGTCTTTGAAGCAGCTGTTCGCAGGTGAAATATCGTCTTTCCACGTCTCTTGGCTTCAGTTCATGTGGTACCCAATTTCCATGCTTTTGAATGAATCCTGCTGCTTTCAAACGTTGTGAAATGGCTGCTTGAGTGACTCCCAATGATTTTGCAAGTTCTTCTTGAGTTTGACACGGATCTTCATCGAGTAATGCCTCCAATTCTTCATCTTCGAACTTTTTTTCTCTTCCGGCACGCTCCTTGTCTTCGACATTAAAATCACCATTTCTGAAGCGTGCAAACCAACGCTGACACATTCTTAAGTCTATAGCATAGTCAGGATAAGCTTCAGTGAGTAAACGATGTGCTTCAGATGCATTTTTCTTCAAATGGAAAAAGTAAATTAACACTTCCCGCAAATGATCTTTTGATACCACGAATGTCGACATTTTCACCGTAATAAAAATTTTTTGTGTGTAAACTTGTGTTCATTGTGACAGATGGTTTTTAATAGATTTTTTGACGCTCCTTAAGATACAATAGCTGTCAATGTCAAAACAATGGTACATATAATTGATGTGAAGTTAGATACGAATGCGACATTATATATTTATCATACAATGATTTTTAGATAGGATAGATGCGAAAGATCTCCGCAAGATCCAGATCCAAGCGTGCGTACGCTGCCGCATGATGCATACATATATAATACGCACGCAAATTCGTTATTCTTATTTCCCCTTCTTTGATTCGCATGCCATAGCATTACGGAGTAAGGAATGTATGTATCATGCGGCTACGTACGCACGCTTGGATCCGGATCTTGCGGAGATCTTACGGATCTATTCTATCCAAAAATCATTGTATGATATTTATACTTCCAATAGCTATCTTCTGTTTTGCCGTTGAATTGAATTGCTGTAGGTTATCAACTACGTCTTATTTTCGTTGATCCATTTCTGCGGCTTTTATAGACAGGCATCGTGGGGATTTTTTTTATCTTTTTATAAAAAAAATTCAGAATTTTAATTAAATGTTGATAAAATCGAACATTCGCGTCGTACATGCAGTTTGCATGCATCATACATGCTTTCCGTTTTGGAATTCGGAATATAAATATATAATAATTGGTTGATGACCTCAATTCAATTTTTGGCGACATCAAAAAATATTTCGATGTTGTCATCCAGATATTTCCAATCATGTGCCTGTCGCCAGGCGCTAAAATGGAATGAAAACAATAGAATTGGTATAGTCTATTGTTTTTATACGTCAGCCAGATGAGCTGAAATATCGAGATGAAAATATCCAAATATATATTGTCTGGTTGAGTAAACACAATTCTGAAAAAAATCGAAAATCATCATTCATTTTTAGGCAACATGAATTAATGTCTGAAAAATTACTTAGGAATTGGTGTCCAAACATTAATTCATCAAAACTATGAATTTATATCAGAGCCGAAAACAAAATAATGTCTGATTAAATTGCGAATTAAAATTTTTCTTACAAGCGAATTAATCTCTGAGTACAGAAGAAGAATCAGTACCGATAAACCTCGCTTTATCACCATCAGTTCTAAAAAAATCTGTTTTTTACTCAAAAACGAAATCTTTGTATGGAAGGTAGATTGTATTAAAACTTTCAGAATGTTAGCTTATTGTGAAAAGAATACCCTGTGCAAAGTTTCACGTCATTATGATACAGGCATGGCTTCCATAAAAAATTCACATTTCTAGTAATTTTTGTATGAAAAGTGATATGGAAAAACACCTACTATTGCAGCACATCGGCAGTTCGCGGAAAAGCTCACCTTACGGATGCTAGACATTTTATTCAGTTTTAAGTAGGGAGTACCTGTGGAAGGATTGTACATGAAGGACGGGGCAGATGTCTTGCGCGTGCGGTTACATCAGTGAAGGATGGAAGTAATTCTAACATTTAAACCCGGATACTGTCGAGCAGATTGCATGACGCTGTTGACGACTATGGATTCATCTCAAATGGCAGACCGGGTTTGAATGTTGGAATTCGGAACTTGTGGTGGACGCAGGATATTGGTCGGAGCCAACCGGCTAAGCCTATGAAGAGACAGAATGCGTAATCCCCTCATTCATGCCATCTTGTTTTCCATAGTTGAACTCAATTTGTTGCACTGCATTGAA
>NW_022199343.1:0-3354 GCF_009176525.2 Contarinia nasturtii | reverse complement strand
CTCTCTCTCTCTCTCTCTCTCTCTCTCTCTCTCTCTCTCTCTCTCTCTCCCTCTTCGTTTTAGGCTAAATAAAAATCAAAACAGTTAACAGCCACTAGCGTTCATTATTGTTGCAAATGTGCAGAGCGCGACGAGAAGCATCGCAAATAAACAATGAACGCGAATGAATGAATGAATGAAATGTCGTACATCGACTTGAAAACAAGCCATTTCTAGACATTGTCGGGTGTTGTTGCATAACATTTACTATTTATTTTCAGCAATGGTTATCTCGTGTGCAATTATTTAGTTTGAAATAGGCGAGAGAGACAAAGAGAGGAATAGAAGTGAGGCATCGGCAAAGAAAACAGTACCATCAAACAATACGTTTCTTTATTTTCTTCAGCGGTCAAGATTCGTTGCCATTGTTTGACAGGGCTCAGTGAAGTAATAAACATATGTGTCGCTAATTGATTATCTAAATTTACAATTTAATTATTTTGCTAAACAATTTCGAGTTTGACGAAATGACGAAATGCCGCAAAAGCAAAATCCTCAAATCAAAATCGTGGGAACGTAAAACTTGTTTTACATATGTGTTTTTTTTTTTGCATCAAATTTTTCGGACAAACTGAGAAGATATTAAATCAGCTCGTCAATTTGTATAGCAAATTTTGCACTATTATCTTATGTTATTTACAATTGAAATGATTAATTATATATTTGTTTTCGTGTACCGTCATTATCGCATGTCAGGGGCAAAAAAAGTTTGCATATGTAGGCCATATGACGCTGAAAAATCAATCGAGAATCGCAGATTTTGTCTAAGAAGAATATGGCTGTAGATTGTGTGAATTGTGCCACCATTGCATACAAATCACAGCTCTATCCTTGACCGTGAAAAATGAAGAGCACGTACGCAAATGTGTTTGATTTACCGCTTCATTAAAAATGCTTTGTTTTATCCATTTTCAGACAAAAACAACACTTTTTTCATTCAACAGAAATAAGTGAAGATATCGCACGATATTTTTGGATTACTTCAGATTTCATTTTGTTTTGATTATTCAGTTCAGAAATCATAGATAAGCAATAATGGCACGCCTGTTTTTGACCAAGGAATTATACGAATTAGCGTCATCGTTTCAAGGAAAGTTCTTTTTTTTTGCTTTGTCTTTGTTATTAATTATAAGAATTGTCTTATGCGGTTATATATATTTTTTTTAATCAAAAAAAGTACTTAATTGAAGTCTGACCATTCTTTTATTGCCGTCATAGAATTTTATGATTTTATTAATTGGCAAGCAATTTTTCAATTGGCGTATTCACATGAATTTATGACATTTTAACGCGCGCCTATTAAGTCAAATGAATTTATATCAACCATTTTTAAATAAAAACGAAAATTTAAATAAAACACAAATTCATGATTTGTTCACACATAATAAGTTTCCTTTAAATTCGAAATATTTAAAATAAATTCAACAAACAAAAGATTAATTTAAGATTTTTTTTATCAATTTATGTAATATTTTTGCTCACTATTTAGGTCATTTCTGGTAATAGATCGGATAATAAACCCAACTAAATCAAAATAAGCTGAATCAAGGGAGTAAATTTCATGCAAATCTGTTTGCCTACATTCGGGAACTTTTTTTTTGAAAGCGACACCGAATCGGCGTTACCGACTTTTCACGACCAAATAAAGTATGTCGATAAGAAGGTTTTGTCATCCAATACTTTTCAAATGTCAAAAAAAGTTGCATACCAACACACTGGCATTGCTTTACACCGAATCGTAAAATGTCATATAAGAATTGTTGTGACATCATCAATTTATGTTTGTTCGACGCTTGCTTAACTGCTTACCAAGTCGAATACATTCGAACATTCCAGTATTAGTTTCAAACTGGATCATTCAGTATCGTATTTAATATTTTAGAAATCATTTTTGTCTTCTTTTCTATTTTTATAATTTAATTTCCTGCAACAAATCCAAAAAAAACATCAAGCATGTCATATCCGGTAAGTGGTACAATTTGAGATCGAAAAATATGAAACAGTATTAAAATGTTGTCAGAATAACCAAACATTTCCGAAATATTAAAAATATGGAGGCGGTAGTGATTTTGACCTTCAATCATTTTACTTTTGGTCCAAAATCTTTGCCAATCACTCGATCGAAACAAAAAAAAAATCCGGTGACGCATTGCTTTTACTGCAGTAATGAGAATAATGAATACGATTGTTGTGTGAATCATTCAAGTGAAGCAACTATTCTGTTTTATCGCGCACAGAAAAAAGAACAGTAATATACGTATGCTAATTGTTTAATAGCTATGCTAATGCTTTACTTGTGGTTGCGACATTTTGGCTACGTAATAGAAATACATGTGACCAATTTTTTTCTTTCTTTTTTTTTTTAATTGAAGGGCGGCTATCCAACACAGGGCGGCGGTTATCCAACACAAGGTGGCGGTTATCCACAGCATCCACAGCAAGGTGGTGGGTATCCTCAACAAGGTGGCTACCCAGCACAACAAGGTGGTTATCCTGGCTATAATCCAAATCAACCCGGCCAGTATGGTGGCTACGCTCCACCGCAAACACCAGGTAATTGACAAAAAAAGCACGTTTTGAAAACTGTGACGCTGATAAAATCCATAACAATTGAATAGGCACTCCAGGAGTATCGCCAGATGTTGAGCGCATGTTTAATGCCGTTGATACTGATCGGTCTGGTAAAATAACCGCAAAGGAATTACAAAAAGCCTTACAAAATGGCAAAGGTCAAAATTTTTCGGATAGATGTTGCCACCTTTTGGTTTGTGAGTAGACAAAAATACCGTTAAATTATAATGTACATTTGAAATTAAATCATTTCCATTTAATCTTCAGCAATGTTTGACACATCAAATGGTGGTGCGGTTGACATTCATCAATTTAGTAAGATGTTTGAATACATAAATCAATGGTTAAACATTTTCAAGACATACGATCGCAATGGCTCTGGATTAATTGATGACCAAGAATTAAATCAAGGTATGTATTTTCTTCATGATTCTTGAATACAGTTCAACACTTTCATTTCTATTTTAATCACTTTCGTTTCTAGCATTTTCACAAATGGGATTCAATTTTTCGCCCAATTTTACGAAGCAGCTGACCAGTCGAAGCAACGATCACAAAGAAGTATCGGTAGATGAATTCATTGTATTATGCATTTCCATTCAACGTTTAACTGAAGCGTTCCGCGTTCGGGACACTCAACAAAATGGAGTCATTAATATCGGATTCGAAGATTTTCTTAACGTCGTTCTAACTAGCACAAATTAAATATACCATACTTACTGATTTGCCCAAAAAAAAATGATA
>NW_022199342.1:0-2838 GCF_009176525.2 Contarinia nasturtii | reverse complement strand
TTGAATTTTTCCACCAAATCTTCGACTTTTTGTTTAACGTTTGAATTCAATTTGATGTTCCGTGTGAACTGATTCAATTGTGTGTAGAGAGAAATGTGTTGTAAATCATATAAATTCTGTTATATGAAATCAATAAAAATCTACAAAAAAAAACTATGTAGTCATTTTAAGCGATTTTAATATTTTACCGATTTGACGATGTGCTGCGTTTGAAGCTATTATTCTTGTCATGGAAGAAAACACATTTTGGCATTCCATTTCGATTTGATTGTGTGTTGACGATGTGCCGGCATTTTGTATATTTTGATGAATTGGTGAATTGTGGCTTGACGAATTTGATGGTCGTTGTTGCTGTCGATTGTTTTGATCGAATCGTACGCGTTTCGATTGTGTCGAAGTCTGTGGCGAGACTAAACTAGGCGTGTGCGTGACATTACTGTGTGCGTCGACAACATCATCATCATCATCATCATCGTCATCCGATTCAATGACTGTATAGAAACATTTTCATTAGATTAGAAAAGAATTGATTCGGGTTCCCTTTGGACCCGTATTTATATTGTCGTGTGTTTTTATTTTCAGAATCAAAAGAAGAAGTAGAAAAAAATATCAAACGAAAGACACAACACAACCAGCTATTTACCTTTCCGTCTTTTGGATCCAGTTGTATTTGTGGCTCGGTATCGATTGAAATACTGAGTTTCAGAATCGTTCTGTGACATGACTTCCAAACCAACTGTGCATGGTGTACACTGTTCTAATTGAATTTCGATCGATTGATGAACTCCGTCTTGTACATCCACATGCTCTTGTGTCGGCTCAGTTTGTTGGCTATTGTCCACAGTCACATCCAATGATTGATTCTCTTCTTCTTCTTCGTCTTGATTTTGTGTCGGCTCAGTTTGTTGACTATTGGCCGATGCGTTGTTCGTTGGTTGTCGTTGACGCTGCGAATTGGCCCATTCAGAGTATATTCGAATTCTTTCATTCGTTTCATTAACGCAAGTACGCTTCGGACGCATCCTTAATTATAAAATACGGAAAAAATAGAAACAAATCGATACATATTCGTACAATATCAAAGAATGGATCTTGGACAACAAACAAGCGGAACAGAACATAACCAAACTTCAAAAAGCAAAGAAAAAAAAAAAATTGAACATGTGCCGAAAAAATCCGAAAATCACCAATCAATTTAGAAATACTCATCAATTTGCAATCAATAGCGATAATTTATTTTCGAAACACGACAAAACATGAATTTACCTGATTTATTTTGGGACTTTGATGAATTAATGCACAGGAAAAATTGAAAAATTGTTCCGTTGGTTCAATTGACAATTGCGTCTCAATTTCTTTGATCGTTTAGATGATGAAATTATCAAACACGTTTTTTAAAGTTAAGAATATTTTCCAATTTGTTATCAATTTGTTTGAAATCACAACAAAATATGAATTAATTCGATAATTATTGAGTTTTATGTGATTTTGAGCACACTAAAAATTAATTACGGTTTTTTTCCGCCTTTGAGACTAAATTATTTCAACTAATCCAATTGGAGTTCGCTGTGTAAATGCGAAAGATTATTTGACATTTCGTAATAACAATGCCGACAAACTAGCTGCTACTGTGTATGTGTATGTATATGTAATTGCGCATAATTAATTCAATCTGAAACAATGACCAATAGACGATGCGCCATCTATTGGTGATTCTTTTAATTTTCATTCGATTGTATCGTGGTTGAAATGGTTATGAGCAAAAAAAAGTCATAAACACAAAAGTCATCGATGCCAAAATATTTACATCAAATTCAGGGACAGGCGTTGCTGTAATGACCACCAATTATCGTATATTCCTTATAAATAGTATAAAAGAGCCGAAAAATCGACAATTGCCCGAAATGCCAAGTGAATATCATCACCCATACGTTCGATTAAGACTAACTTTGATGATACTTACTTTTGATTTGATTTATTTACAGAATCGATACTCGATCCAACGTGTTGGATTATTATCAATGAAGATCGAAATACATGCAGTTTGGTTGTACGTGAACATGAATTGTTCAAATTAAGCCAGGGATATAGTGTGTGTTCCGTACAAACGGTATCCATTGAAAATGAATTTAAAAGTATTTTCGCAATGTCCGTTTCGTATAATCATCGATTTTTGGCATTGTATGTATACAAATAACGGCATCGGGAACGTCTGATTTGCAAACAAAATACTGTGAATTTAAAACAAATCAATCTGAAAAACCAAAGCAAATTGAATGGTGATTGTGCTTCATTTGTTTTACGATAGATACGATCATTTTTATGGGTCTTAAGCGGCCAGCTATGAATTTGACACAAATACTCAGAAGAGCTTGATTCGAGCTGCATACTTTGGCAAAGCATTTATTGCCAGCCATAATCCAGATAAATACATTGAAACATGTCGATACTAAAATCGGAATACCTTTAACATATGCACAGTAAATTTGATCATGAATTTTTGTTGTAGAATGAGAATAATGCTATGATTTTAATTATTATTCTTTGTCTATGTTTAATCGATTGAAGCCACATGTTGTGTTGGATCGATTGGTGTTTCGCAAACATTATGGTTTGGCCATTCAAATAGCAAAACATTTAAAATTGCCGGAATCACGAATTTTGGAACATGAAACAGCAAATTTGTAGAATTTTTCGCACTCTCGTCACCGGCCAATCGCGTGCTATTAGATATACGGTTATATATTTGCCTAAAACACATAAACAGATTTTATTACTTTTTCATTGGTGTAAAAATGAAACAAAGGCGGTCTTCAATTTGCATGAAGAGTAAAAAAC
>NW_022199341.1:0-5095 GCF_009176525.2 Contarinia nasturtii | reverse complement strand
GCACTGAAGCTAGACATAATAGTGGATGAGCAAAATATCAATTCTAAGGTATTTTGGCACGCTGAGTCCGAATTCCGGGGTTTCGGGTAAAAAAAAATCACACCTTGGGGGGTTTTTGACCCCCGACCCCCTGGGGGTGGAGGGACTTGGAGGGCAGGTGACCCAAAAAATTTCTCTCATCATTCTTAACAACACTATAGTGCATTATAGTACATAATTTAGTGCATTATAGTACATTGTTAGGGGATCAAAAACAATGATGCCAATCGATAGAGGGCTGAAAAATAACCCGAAAAAGGGGAAGGGTTTGGGGGTGTTTTTGTCCTCCTCAAATCGGGGTCCGAAAATATTTCGAGAGTAAAAAAAATAGGTAGCACCACAAAGTGGGGAGGGGTAGGGCAGGGGTCAAAACGAATGATGCCAATCGATAGAGCACTGAAAAATACCCCGGGTATGGGTGAAGGGTCATGGAGGTTTTCCGACCCCCAAGACCTTAAATTGGGGTCGAAAGATTCAAACCAGAACACCCCCTAGGGGGAGGGGTACGAGAGGGGGTCAAAACCCATAATGCCAATCGATAGAGCTGGACTCTGATGTTATAGTTTGGAGAACATTCTACATTTAGAAACATTTCAAAAAGACACCCCCAAAGGGGGGGTTTGGGGGGGTCAGACAAAAAAATTAATGCCCCCAATCGATAGAGCACACCTTTTTACCTATAGAATGACACTATTTCCAGAATCATTAGATACCAGATGCTTACGTTCAAAATTGATTCAATTTTACCCTCCTTTGTCCAGGTATGATTCCCAGAAATGAATCAGCCCTTCCGACATCCGTCATTTCAATTTCATTTGCGAGTAAGCGCTTGATGACGTCAATCATATCGATGTTATTGCAAATAATTAACAAATCATCGACGTATAAAATTATGTAACAGCGAATACCTTTATCGAACTTTGTATATAAGCAATAATCGGATGCGCATTGCGCATCGTTTGAAACCAATACGTAGAATAAATTGATTGAATTTTTCATTCCACATGCGCGACGCTTGCTTGAGACCGTAAATTGACTTATTCAATTTGCATACTTTTGATCCGTTTGCAAATCCATCTGGTTGAAGCATATATATTTCCTCGTTCAAATCGCCATTCAGAAATGCTCCCTCACATCCATTTGATGAATATGCATATCGAACTGAATTGCAATTGCTGTAAAATTCGTAGTGTTGGCAATTTTGCCACAGGTGCGTATGTTTCGTTGTAGTCGAAACCTTCTATTTGTGAACACCCCTTAGCGACCAATCTGACTTTATATTTATCAATTTCACCATTGGCCTTTTGTTTCAGTTAAAATACCCATTTGTTCGATATTGCTTTGCGATTTTTCGGCAATTCACATAAAGTCCATGTGTTGTTCTTGAGTAGTGAATTGTACTCAACTTCAATTGCCGCTTTCCATTCGTGCCAATCGTTGCATTGTTTTGCTCCGTCGATTGTTTGTGGCTCATTTTCAACATACTGTTGTGCTGATAATGCTAAAATCTTTTTATTTGATTCACAGATATGATAGCCAAAACGTTCTGGTTTCCGTGTATCACGTGTGCTTCGCCGAAGTGTCTGCTCTCTGTTTTTACCAATGTCATCCAAATCGAAAAATTCCATCTTTCTGATTCAAGAGCCCTGGTCAGGAACAAAATATGTGGCTTCGACACCGAAAAGATGAATTTATTTTATTTGAACCATTCGAACGAGCCCAAGAGATCATGTATCGTTGCTTCCAAGGAGCTGAGCTTGACACTCTTGCCACAGTTCAGTTCACGGGACACCACAGCAGTGAAACTGGGAAAGGGCAGTACTCTTGATTCAGATGTGTTACTAAGTTCCTTCTACTTGGCAAACCCTTCGAATGAAGATATTCCAGGAGAGGGACTTAGAGCATTTTATAACTATTCTATCAACCGATCACTTCCAATAATATTGGGGGGTGGGGAAGTAGTGACACAAACCGTAGAGGTGAGTTACTTCTCGAATATGTCGCAACGACTGACCTGCTTATCTTAAACAAAGGTGTACAACCTACGTTTGTTACTAGAAACAGGTCGGAAGTCTTAGACATCACTTTGGTATCTGCTAACTTCTCGCATTTTGTGAAAAACTGGCATGTTACAAAGAGAGATTCGCTTCCACTTATGTGCGCGCCGTGCACAGAATAAATTTAGAAACCCTAGGAATACAAACTGGGAGTTACTTAGAAACGAAGTAAGAAAAGGGTCCACTGCACTCAGAAGACTGTGTCTCGACATCTCTACAATGGAGCGCTTAGATCAAGCTACTAAAAGTCTGACAGACCTTTTGAAGACTGCGTGCCATATTTCATGCCCTCAACGTGAAATCAAGATAAAGAATAATTATTGGTGGAATACGGACCTAAAGAGGCTAAGAAAGGAATCCAGAAGACTACTTAGAATATAATTAGCAACCCATATAACTCATTTGCGGAGTAATTTTGTCGATGGCGGGACTGTGCGGAGTTCGGCGGAGATAGTATGCAAATGCTGTGTATACGAGTCCAACAGCATTCTTTGCTACTCATAGATTTATTTTGTCCAAACGAACATCACATAGAAGTGCTGTTACCCTCGCACACACAGAGTTTGTATGTCATCTCCGCCAAACTCCGCACAGTCCCGCCATCGTCCAAACTACTCCGCAAATGATTTATATGGGAAGAGAGGATACACTTCAAGGCCCACTCTGCCATGAAATATGGCAAAGGAGTAGGAACAAGTACACCAAAGAAATTCTTGTTGCTAAGAAGAACTCTGAAAAGGGATCCTTTAGCAAAATTGAGGGGGCCAAAAACACTTCAATAGTACACAAGATTCTGGCTAAAGACCCCGCCCAAGGTCCAGGAATACTTGTGAAACAAGATGGAAGCTACACGGAGTCTGATGAAGAGACTGCAAAGCGCCTACTTGAAAGGCACTTCCCTGAAAATGTAACAAATGCGCTGCCAGCCCAAGAAATCTTGGAGCCAGTCCAAAACGCATATGATGACGTTTTCATCGAAGATCTTGTATCTCCCAGGAGGGTGGAATGGGCCATCTCATCTTTTGGCCATTCAAATCGCCTGGCCTAGACGAGATATACCCAGTGACTTTACAAAAAACATGGATGATGATGGTTTTTTCATAAGCGGTGCACAGAGAGCACTACGAATCCAAATGACGTACGCGTACTGATTCATACTTTAATATGTCACACAGAGTACGACCATAAATACTCGCCTCATTGAAATACTTATTTTTTATGTAAATTCATGTAAATAATATTTACAACACATTTTCTAAATTTTTATTTAAATTGATATTTTTTACTAATTTCTTTTAATCATATTTAATACTTGTGTATAAAATATGAACAAATATGAATTTCCGTATAGAGCAGATATGATTACTCCTAAATTGCACATAATATTTATACATGCATCGATTGTTCATGTGTATTTTAGGCAACCCTGACTAGCATTATATGGGCTTCTGTGTTATTCTGCCGAACTCCGCTCAACGTGGCGCCATCTCTATACACGACGTTGAAGTAATAAAAGTTTTTGTGTATTTCTCAAGTTTGAGAGAAATCGCATATTTACATTCATTTTAGTTGCGTTGAATTGTAATTTAATAACTGGTAATAAAAAATGTCAACAAAATCAAAGAGAAGAATTATAGAAGTCACAACAGTTATTATATACATATTTATGGTTTACTACCGCCAATTTAAGTCATATGAAACGCCTTTTTATTCGGTCTTCTCTTCATTACAAAAAAAATTATATAAATATATACACATAGCGTAGAGCATGTATTTCTTTCGACGTGAAATTTCGTAGCATTTAAAATCTGACTGCAAATTTCACTTAAAATTAATCGAGCACACTTAGCAATTTTATTGATGAAAAAAATTTAATTTAATATAAAATCTCAAAACATAGTACCATACAAAATGACAATTTGTTTACATGCTCATCGTTGACAGCCGGTATATGTGATGACATAAACCAAAGTGAAATGCTCATGTATTTGTGCGAATAACATTGCTCTCATTGGATCACATGTTCAAAATTCTTAACGTTGATTCGTTTGCTTATGCGCATTGTGCATGTATGTAGCGACGCTCAACAATCAATATTCAAATACATGCGAATACATGTGCACTTCATTTCGGTTTTTGTCATTCTACTGTTCGTGTAGAAAAACGTTCGTGTGAGTGACAACATTGATTGTTTTCATTCCACTGTTTTCTCTCTCTTGTGTATTGTTTTGTTTCTATTTTATTTTATTTTATTGTGTTTTAAATTGAATATCATTTTAAAAATTATTTATTACTTAAATGTTTTTAAAAAAATTGAACAATTTATTAAATTACAATTGAGAAATACACAAACAAATCTATAACTTAGATTTTGTGTAAAGAGATGGTGCCAGTAGTAGAGCTTTTTTCAAAAAGTCAAATGTAAGTGGGACTTGATTTTAGGAGTAATATCTTTACCATTCTATGCAAAATGTGCTACGGGCAGAACAAATATGATAAAAAATGTGCTGTACGTAGAACATTTTTGCATTGAATGGTAAAGACATTATTCCTAAAACAAATTGCAATGATGTCCACAGAACGAATGGTGAAAAAACTATATTATACGAGGGTCACTATTTAAATTTTTTCAAAAACATATATAATAGACTGGCCCCCAAAACACAAAAGTTGAAATTTTTTCGCTCTTACCTCGGAATACTTTTCCATATGGTGTGCAAATTACTTGTGTAAAGTTTCATGCCGATAGCTCAACGCTAGATGGTGCCGCAAGAGCTCGGTAGGTCATTATGTGAATTCATTGAAAAAGGACGTTATCAGCTAAAATAAAAATATCTTCGCACAACCATATCGACTAAAAATTGATGGTAATCGTCATTTTCCATCAAACACCTGCCACTGGTGAGTTTTCAAACGATTTGAATGAAAATAAAACACATTTCCATGCAATACTTTCATTTTTTTGACCAAAAATTCCAATTTCATCACCAAAAATGAAG
>NW_022199340.1:0-3188 GCF_009176525.2 Contarinia nasturtii | reverse complement strand
GAACGGGCCCGATAGTGATACACGTCTGGTAGCCTATGTTGTGGCCGATCCAGATGCATCACTTGCTAACAATCTACGTACATATCTGACATCTCTATTGCCTGATTATATGGTGCCAGCAGCATATGTGTGCCTATCATCATTACCACTCACACCAAATGGCAAATTGGACCGACGTGCACTTCCAGCACCGGACGATAAATCATTTGCTCATCAAATGTATGAAGAACCACTGGGTGAAATGGAAGTAAAACTGGCCGCAATTTGGAGTGTAATACTTGGCATTGAATGCATCAGCCGAAATGATCATTTTTTTGAATTGGGCGGCCACTCGCTGTTAGTTATGCAATTCGCAAATCTTATCAAAAAGCATTATGATATACACGTCAGTGCTCGGGCATTATTTTCCTTTCCAATACTCAAAGACTTAGCGGAAAAAATGACCAATTCTTCCGACAGATTGTATTCGGATGTTGCTATACCAGCTCGTCGCTATGGCGATCGGACGCCTATATTTCTTCTTCCCAGTGGCGATGGAGATATTTCTCATGCTTTTGAAATAGCACACGAAATTGATAAAAGTTTTCCGGTTTATGTTTTACCATGGTCGTCGCCTGAAAAAGAACAGCCCTCATCTATAGAAGAAATGGCCAGTACAATGATTCCGCTAATAAAGAAAGTACAGCCGAATGGCCCTTGTGCTGTAGCTGGTTACTCGTCTGGGGGTATTCTAGCCTATGAAATAACAAATCAACTTATAAACAGTGGCTATCCTGTTGCGTTTACGGGTTTAATTGATACGTATCCTCCTTACGCCTGTGGTACACTTAATGAAACCGAGGTGTTTTTGACCGTTATCGTACGGAAATCTCCATTTTTCAAATCGTTGAATGATACAAAGTGGTGGGAGCGTGTCATTGAATTGCCTCTGAATGAAGCTATCGAAGAAGTTAAACAAAAGAATGTTGATTTGAAAAATGAAGATATCAATTGGGAAGGATTGATAATGAAACAACGAACTCACTACAAAACTATATGCGATGTATATGATATAAAGCCACTACCAACTATAGTAAACCTATTTAAGGCAACGGAACTGCACTACTCACCTAATGGTAATGACTACCTTGACAAAAATATACAAACACATAAGGATGATATCAATGAATATTTTAATCGTCCAAAATGTGGATGGGAGATTTACAATCTTCCAAGGTTGCACGTCATTCCTGTAAATGGTACTCATGCGTCAATAATGACAGATCGCAGAAATCGAACTTCATTGGGAAGAAAAATAAGTCAGTCACTTCTGTCATCTGAGACATCTATAAACTGAAAATACCCGAAGAAAAACACTTCGGAAATGTAATTGTAATTCTAGAAATTTCACAGAAAATGTAAATGGAAAGACATCTGTATTCGATGAACATTGTCTTGTTAATTTATTTACATAACTTGAGTAACTTTGGTGTGATTTTTCGTATTTCTTTTGGATCGTTCTATGAAATTCAGTCTATGTATTTCGGATGGATATCCATCCGAGATATTTTAGAATATCTGGATATTTAACGCAACTGCACAGAGCCAGAGCTGTGTGCGTCGCACATATAATCTACGGTATGTCGCTACACGTAAAATACAGACACAGTGTGACTGTGTACGTGCGGCACTTGATACATATATACGTCGCGACATACCGTAGATTCTATTTGCGACGCACACAGCTCTGGCGCTGTGCAGTTGCGTTGAATATCCAGATATTCTAAAATATCTCGGATGGATATCCATCCGAAATACATAGACTGATGAAATTCATTCACGGCTAAAACTAATAGCTAATAATTGCACTAATGAAGTGCGATAAATTAGATTAAATATAAAAAGACAATAAAAAAATTGTAAAAAAAATAATTCAATTTACTGGTTTTGCCTTACCAACTATCATGGGTATTAGTGACTAATTTGGTCAAAAAGTTTCTTTGCGAAATTATGAATGAAAGCAAAAAATGAGAATCTAATGATGCAGAAATTATAAAAATTCTTCAAAATATGGGAGAAAATATAAAAATTCTTTTACATAAATTTAGTGACTAATTTGTGACTCCCAAACAATGCCAACATTTGAATTTGTGATTAATTTGTGTCAGTTTTGTTTTATTGTGCCTTCATTCAAAAATTCGAGAAAATTTAAAAGCAAAATTTCCAAGCCTTTTTGATTATCCGTTCAATATGAGAAAGTATTAAACCACTAGATGGCGCTGTCCTTCTATTTAAAATGTATTGATATTCAGTACAAGTTTTCGGTTCTAAAATAATGCTGTTTAGACCGTGATTTTACGCAGCTCCTTTCAATGCAGTTTGTATAGACGAACCACGTACCAGAGTTAGTGCTGCTGCATTCGTCGATGTCATAGTAGGTAGTCAATGGCGTAGCAATGTTTTATCTGTATTAAATGATGAAGAAAACAAGATCATAAGGGTAATTACAGTACTGTTCCACAAATTGTCGTTCTTGCAAAATATTCAACTATTTTTTTCGCAAGAGCTCGGTAGGTCATTATGCTAGTCATTATGTGAATTTATTGAAAAATGACATTTTCAGTTAAAATAAAAATATCTTCGCACAACCATATCGACTAAAAATTGATGGTAATCGTCATTTTCCATCAAACACTTGCCAATGGTGAAGTTTCAATGAAAATTTTGATTTGGATGAAAATAAAAAACATTTCTGAATGTGATATTTAATGATATTCTATCGATTTTAGCATAAAATATATGATTTAAAACCAACTGAATGTCACTTTTGGTTCTTCATAAAATGATCCATTTTATATTGCGAGTTGAAAACATACCTTCACCACGGCCAGTAGAGCAATACGCAAATCAGGCCAGAACGCTTTCAAACAGCATTGATATTGTTTATACAGTCAAAATTGATTGAATTCAGTCATTGGAATAGGTTTAGAAGTGAATTATAGTATTTTTTGCGTACAGTGTACAGTGTATCACATCCCCACATTAATATGGCCAAAAAACCATTGCTCTGTGCTTTTCTATACCCAAAACGCATAGAAAAACGATTTTTAGCGATTTCAAAATTTTGGGGTGATTGCAATACTTTACTGCACACAGTGGGTGTTGTTGAGAAATGGAATTCAATTATACGATTAGTTACACCCATTGTT
>NW_022199339.1:0-3824 GCF_009176525.2 Contarinia nasturtii | reverse complement strand
CAAACTTTCAGAATGTTATTTTTTTGTGTAAAAAATAGACTGTGCAAAGTTTCACAAGATTAAGGTAGCATACAGGCATGGCTCCCATACAAAAATTCAATTTTTTTGTGATTTTTTCAAGGAAACTGTATCAAAAATTGATTGTATCTCAAAACTAACCCAAAAAACCCCCCAATACATATTTCTGAGTGTTTAAGTCTACATTAAGTATGACTTTTGAACGAAAATTGGACTCTTTTTCATAGGTATCACTACAGGCATGACATTTTTTTCCATCAACCAAAGTCGCTCAAAAGCTAATGATTTCTATTCCTCGGGACCCCCAATCATCCTGTTAAGTCAGATTTTGAATTAAGTTTCTACGATGAGCGCAATCTTGCTAACAAATTTTGCGTACGACGTACAACGTACGACGTACGACGTACAGATTAACAAAAACCATGCTCAAAACGGCCTGATTCGGGTTCTCTGACCTCAGAAACGTCCAGAAAACATGTTTCTGAAGTTTTCAAAATTTTGACCGATTACAATACTCTTCACCTTACACTATGTGTGCGGAAAAGTAAAAAGGATTTTTGTATGAAAGCCATGCCTGTATGATATCGTAATGAGCTGAAACTTTGAACAGATTTTTTTATCACACAAAAATAACATTCTGGGAGTTTGAAGACATTTAAATGCATATTCACCCTCGGTTAGGCACATGTCTGAATAGTCACATTCATACCACATGAGTCTGGCCAGACCCACATACATTTTCATGTATTTTCATTTGACTAAAATCTCAATGCAATCAGCTGAAACGTGTTGCTATGTATTCTTTGATTCTTCTTTTATGCTCTGTCAAAGAAAATGAACAATTGGTTTACATGTGGCGCTGGTGAGAGATGTGTGCCAAAAATCTTAACTATCGGCCAAGTATAAATTTCATATAAAATCAAAGAAAAAACAACTCAAACTTCACATAATTTTAGTGATTAATTAGTGAAAATTTGTGACGCAATTTTTAGAATTTGTGACGCTCCAGAAAAAAAGTTACAGGCCTAAATTTGAAAAAGCTTATTCATCAAAAAGTCTATAAATGAAATTTTGAAAAATTCGAATTAAAACAAAATTTCAAAAAACTAATGATGCAGTATTTTAGTGATTAATTTGTGATTTCCAAAAATGTTTTGAAAATTTCGATACGACATCTGGCGGACATTTTTTGAACAAAAAAGTGAAAATTGCCCAAAAAAGAATTATTATCGAAATTTCGCAAAGGCTTTCCATAAAAACAACCGTAATCATAAAAATTCTTCGACACATATTTAGTGACCAATTTGTGACTCTCAAAAATGTCATCATTTGAATTTGTGACACAACGTATGTGACAGAAATGTCAATTTTTTGATTTTCATACTAAAAGTCGAAGTTGAATGAAATTTAGCAAATCGAATACTTAGATCTAAATAAATGGTGTCATCTTTTAGTGACCAATTTGTGACTCTCAAAAATGTCATCATTTGAATTTGTGACACAACATGTGTGACAGAAATGTCAATTTTTCGGTAATTTTATATATGAGATCTATAGGTGTTACACAGCATGTATGTTGTGGATCACAGTGCGGAAAAGTTCATCGTACGAATGTAAGACATTTTATTTTTAAGGAAAATTGCTTTAAAAGGTATTTATCACCTAATCGAAAAATTCCTAATTAGGCCAAAGCGCTTTCAAACAGCATTGATATTGTTTATACAGTCAAAAATGATCGAATTCAGTCATTGAAATAGATTTAGAAGTGAATTATAGTTCGGATAAATCATGTTTCATATTCATATTTTGGTCCCACGTTCATTGCTCACAATTTCCTATGCAAATGACAGTGTTCCAGCTATGTTTCAGTGACAGTGTTCCAGCGATCGAATGGGTGTATACCAAAGTGGAATCACATTAGTTTTGCTCTGAAAGTATTCTAACTAATATAATTAATAATTTGTGGAGGTCTGTCGTACCTTTGGTATTTTGCATGGAAATGTGTTTTATTTTTATTCAAATCGTTTGAAACTTCACCAGTGGCAAGTGTTTGAAGGTAAATGATGATTACCATCAATTTTTAGTCGATATGGTTGTGCGAAGATATTTTTATTTTAACTGAAAGTGTTATTTTTCAATAAATTCACATAATGACCTACCGAGCCCTTGCGACACTATCTAGCGTTGAGCTATCGGCATGAAACTTTACACACGTTATTTGCACACCATATGGAAAAGTAATCCGGGATGAGAGCGAAAAAATTTCAACTTTTGTGTTTTGGGGGCCAGTCTAATCATAATCACTACAAAAGTGGGCACATCTTTAGTTTAGGGACACTTTTATTGGAGCGATGTTTTGTTTCTTTATTGTATGTTATGAGTAGTTGGGAGTCTGGTCATGTGTTATCTGTGGTGCGATTTTAGATTTTTTATTTTATAAAAAAAAAATTTGGTTCAGTTATTCCTCAGTGAAATTGAATGTAAAAAGTGTATTTGCCTTCCACCGATGAGTATAGAATGGATATTGCGTCTTAAAATTAAATAGCATCATATCTGTGTGGCGCACGCATCTCATGTTGTTTATTGCGCATTGAAAATTTGATTCCGTTACGATTTGTCAACACAATCGATAAACAAAATATGCGATGGTTTTGCTGTCAATACAATCTTTAGTTGCTATTGCATTCCCATTGTGTTCAGACTCATTTACATAATGAATAAAATCAATTTAGAGAAAATACTTTTGTGGAGCCAACAGGAGGCTGGTATAGTTAATAAGTTTCGCGAATTCGGAGCAATACCAAACGAAGGGGATATCAAATGTTCAAAATGTGGTCATGAGATGAATTTATGGTTTCATAAAAAAGAAAGTGAGTGGTTTTGGCGTTGCAACAAAATGCATATTGGACATGCCAGAGCAAAGAAAAAGTATAACAACAAAGTTACAGTGAAGGCAATGTCGATTTTCCAAGGTACACATTTGAGGTTCAAACAAATCATGATTTACATTTATGAATGGGTGCACTTTTCGGAAATTGGTAAAGTTTCTTGAGAGACGAGTATTTCATCTGCAACAGCCGCTGTTTATAATAAGTTATGCACTGAAATTTTAATCCATAAATGTTTTGAAAACTCGACACCAATTGGTAGGTGGACATTTGATTGTTGAAGCTATGGGCATTAAATTGAATTATTAGTACAATGCGCGCGCAAATATATGTAACTCTATTCTCAATTACACATATTTGCGCACCTTTGATTGAAATTTAATGTTTCACTGACTGCATGTACAAACGCACCAAATTTACCTTAAGTGATATCAATCACAACAAAACCAAAATGATTTTGAAGACACTGATCTCTAGAATTTAAATTCGACTGTTCGTTAAATTTGATATTTTTGTTTGTTATTTTTGAATACATTTTTGCAAATGTTGAGAATTTTTGTTCATTTCTAATAAAATTTGAAATAATTATCGCTAAAAATATTTTGCTTATCGATTGTGTTGACAAATCGTAACGGAACCAAATTTCTAATGCGCAATAAACAACATGAGATGCGTGCGCCACACAGATATGATGCTATTTAATTTTAAGACGCAATATTCATTCTATACTCATCGGTGGAAGGCAAATACTCTTTTTACATTCAATTTCACTGAGGAATAACTGAACCAAATTTTTTTTTTTATAAAATAAAAAATCCAAAATCGCACCACAGATAACACATGACCAGACTCCCAACTACTCATAACATACAAAAAAGAAACAAAACATCGCTCCAATTAAAGTGTCCCTAAAATAAG
>NW_022199338.1:0-4004 GCF_009176525.2 Contarinia nasturtii | reverse complement strand
TAGCTCGCCTGATGATGGAAACATTGTTTCCGAAAACGTTAGCATTTTATAAATAAAATCAAGTTAAATTTGTATCAGAATAAGAAGTTTTCTTCACTTATTTTTACATTCAAACATTTTGATGTTATAGTTGGCAATGAGCGCTAAGCTCGTAGATTTTTCTATATCGATTCCACCAATACGGCATCTACTAAAAAAACTCGCCGATTTCTGTTACTAGTGGTGTTTTAATACAGCTCGTGTAAACGTACAAAGGAACAGACTTCAATTCTGTGTATGCGTAGCTGCTTGTGCAAAATTTACAATACATACGCATACACAGGATCGGAGTCTGTGTGTTCTTTTGTATTAGTTCGTCTGTAATATAGCCATAGCCGTATATTTCGCTCGAGCTGTGTCAAAGCAACAGTAGTAACAAAAATCGGTATCTTTCTTAACAGATGTCGTATTTGTAGAATCGATAAAATTAATTTGTAAGGGACATCGAAAGTTGGTGTCATTCTTACGTACACTGTCATAGGAGAAAAAAGTTCGCATTTCTGGTTTGAATTTTTAGCACGAACATTCGAGGGTGAAGGAAGATAATTTTAGACGAAATTTTTTTTTTCTTTCTATTGGCTACTAAAAAAGCAGTTTGATTCTGGCTGGCTAGAGCCCGATTTTTGGCCACCATGCCGTTTTTGGACCATATTTTGGAATGAAAATAAGTCCAAAAACACAAATTTTTCTTGCTTTTGTCGTATTCTACGAGATAGACCTTTTTTCACAAAAAACTTTCATAATTTGTTTTGTTAAGAAAATGTTCAGTGTAGATTTCTGTGTGACTTCAAACTTTTTCAACATGTTTTACCGATTCAAAGTTATCAAATCAACACTGCAGTAAAACTCATGCACACGCTCTATTATCCACCCAAAATTTTTACTTTCCTCTAGAATAAAAACTACTTATTGTTTACTAGCATATCGAAACGTGACTCAAAACGGTTGCATATCAAAGAGAGACAATATTTGGTTAATGGCTGATGTTTTGCCACGGGATTATTATCAATTCATAATTTTTATATTAGGTATATGAAAAATATTGTTTTGAATTTTGCAAAGGACGAAGAAATTTACATCAGATTTTCTATCTGTGATTTAAGGCATAGGGCAATACATATAGACCTTTTTTCTTCTATTGATCCAAGGAATTTGTACCTCTTATATATTACGTGAAGTATACCTGTACATGCAAAACATAAAAATTGTCATGCGGTTTTGTGAAAACTTAAGTTTGCTTCAATGAAACCGGGGATTTAGTAAGCGAAAAATTACCGAAACTCATATTTTATTAAGAAAAGTATTTATAAAATGCAAACTTTTTTACAACTTTGAGTATGAAGTGATTTCAGCACAACTACACTTTTCGAAATCCTCTTGAAATCCATTTTTTGTTATTATTTTAAGTTATGAAAATGCTATAAAACGGATAATTAAGGATGAAAAAACATGAATTTAGCAAAAAAATGTTAAAAAAAAGATTCGAATTCTTCCGATCAAAGTCTTATTTTTAATTGGGTACTTGAGCCTACAGTTTTACATTTTGCTGTAACACATTACAATTGTAACGAAGCATTAATGTAAGGTAACGCATTATTATTGTAACATTACAGTAATAGCTATCACATTTTTAGCTATTACAGGCAAGAAAAGTTAACGTAATGGTTAATAAACATTACCAATTTAATGCCGGTAAATCTGTGCTTGAGCACACAATAGTATTTTTCATAATATCACGCAATTAAAATTGATTTTTTCCGTACAATATTCCCGTTTATTTTTTAATTCAATCACCGGTTCAATTCCATTTTTTTGTATCTTCGATAGAAACATGAATGAGAGCCAGATAATAAAAAATGAGATTTTGATCGAAAAAATTCGAAAAAATGTTGACAAAAAAACTTTAATTTTGCTCAAATCATGTTTTTATATCCTTAATTAATCGTTTTTAGCATATTCTTAACTTGAGATAAAAAAATGTCTGAAAAAAATTGATTCAAAGAGGATGTCGCAGGAAGGGGTAGTTAAGCCATGATTTCTTAACTTCATGAAAAATTTCATTGTGTTCATGAAATCAACTGAAAATTTAAATTCATAAATCTTGACTGAATGAAATGCATCATTTTTAACTAAAATCGCAATTAAAAAAAAAACATTATAATTATTTAAACTTAATCATTAAGTTTTTGGAAAAAAGGCTTTGTAAAATGTTTTGGAAATATGCATTTTTTTCGTCTTCGTACGTTTGAATAAAGAGAAATCTGAAGTATATAGCAAAATATGCGGAAAATGAGAAAAAGAATTAAGATTCTTATGACAAAAGATTGAGAACAGATACATTTAATTTAGTACTGATTTTAATGAGTATCAAAGAGAAAATAATAGCAGTTGTATTGGGGCTTATTTTGACAAAATGAACTTCAAAATATGATATGATCCTACTAGGAGTTCCATTTTGATACAAAAAATATTTTTTAGAGTATCTATCTAGTATATTTTAAAGTACAAATTAAAGCTGTTATTTATTGGAAGGAGAATAATTTATTGAATGTCACCTCATGAATTCACTCAAATTTCGATACGGTACTTTAACATATCTGAACAATATCATGTATATTTGACAATTAAATTTCAGACTGTTTCAAATTTGGGTGCTAATAATTTTCGCTGTATGAATCTCACATATAGTGAATTCGCAATGTAACTGAATTAAGAATAAAATGACTTTATTCGTCGAAATACGTGTAATAATACAATAAATGGGATCATTATGATAATTTTGAGTGGTTTGATTTCATTTTACACCTAACTAAGTAACATTATGGCTCACACTACCCGGCGTCAAAGTACCAATTGAATTCAAACTTCAAGCAACGAAAAAGCCTATTCAAAAAATTTCTAAATAAAAATGTGAAATTGGAAAATTTCAAAAATTTAAATCCGACAAGTTAAGTTGATCTCAAAATATTATTTTAATCATTTTAAAATACTGAAACATGTCCTCTTTTCATGGCAAATTTAAGGGTAGGTATTTTTTGTTTCTAAAATCCAAAAATAGGTATGTCTCGGCCCAATACACAGCTTAGAAGTTGACCATCTATTAAGATTTTTGAAAATTACTTTTCAAGATTCGTGTTTTCTAGCCCCTAAAACATTCCTTACCGTTTTTACCGTAGGGTACAGCTGTAAGCAAAAATTTGGTAACACGATAACTTTCCATCCAGAACCGTTATTTGAAATCTGAATTTACAGGATGATTGAAGTGGTATTTTATACAGGGTGTCTCATATAAGTGAGCCACTACTGAGGGTATACATTTCGATTTTTCTTTTGTTGGTATAGTTTTTAAAAATCTGCTCCGATACAAATTTTGGAAATAAATTTTTATGAATTTCTATCTATAGATGTCCTATTAACACAGAAATATTAACATATCTTATTACTAAATACAAAAAATCCTTTATTAACTATTAACAACCAATCATACTACGCATATTAACATGAGTAGTAGTATTAGGATCGATGTTAATAGCGAGTAGTAGTATGTTTATTATCTATTAAGATGCCGAAGTTAATACACTCCATTTGCAATTTTTCGTAAACAAACAATATTTTGACCGATTCAATTTTTATCACATTTTTTTCTTATTTGTAATTTTTATTGAATTTTTTAATTTTTTATGAATTTTATTGGAATTTATTATTTATAAGTACAAAACACTTCGTTCGAAGTTCTCACTGTGACGCAATATTGTAAATCTGGAAATGTTCTGATATAAATTTTCAGTGACGCGTTCGTTCATATACGCATACAAAATGTTAATATTGCGTCGCCTCTTTCACCACAAAAAATATATGAAAATAAATCCAACATTAAGCTCGAGCTATGCATAAAGCGGTTGCTATTTCATAGGCGCCATTTAATTCGTGTGCTAACACCGAGTAGGAATATCATAGCCTACTAT
>NW_022199337.1:0-6078 GCF_009176525.2 Contarinia nasturtii | reverse complement strand
TACGTGCATTTTGTATCGATTTGATCCGAACTTTCCACACTTGATCAGTCGATTGACAAATTGTTGAATCCAAGTCACCAGTGTGAGTAAACTTAATCATTTTACTACCGTGAAAAATATTGGTCAATTCATCAATAAAAAATATTATTTTTAATGAAAAATCAAAAATTGAATTACGTGCTTACGTGCAGTTATTCCTCTTGTTCTTATTGTGAAATTGATTTTTATTTCATAGCACGTAATACAAGCCATCTATAACGTGAAATATATTTAAGTAGTCCAATAATTATTTAACGTTGAACATATCATTTCATGAAAAAAGTAATGAATTTCACAATTATTCTGCAGTACATAATTCTGTTGCGTGGGGTGGTGAAATTCATTTCAAGCGGTGATACCCATTTTGAATTGGTTCCATTGTTCAGAGAAGAGAAACAGTTATTGTTTGGGCTCAAATTGAATACTCAATAGTATGCGTTATATCGTTTTCTTCTCTAAATCACTGCCATTGTTATCAATCCGAAGATTTTTGTATTTTTGTGTGCTGCATCATTTTGTGTGTGTACCAAAAAAGGAGATAGATTCTTGTTCTGTTGTCGCTCGAAAAAATTGAATTTAAAACATGTGTGTGCGTGTGTGCATATTTGTGCAGGAGATTTATTCATTCATAAATATGTATATTCGATATTTTTGTGTCTCAGCCAGGTATCATTAATATGAAAAGTCATTTAGTAAAAAATATCGATATGGATCAATGAAAATGTCTAAATATCGCCAATCCAATAGTATTCGTTTTTAAACTAAATCAAATGTGTGTGTTTTTTTCAATAGAAAAATGGCAAATCGTTACAAGCCGTCTCTACCAGCTGAGGGAGAAAAGAAAGATGAGATAACGACGATCAAATGTGCACTGAAATCAATAATTCGGCCGCCATACCAGCAGGAACTGATCGGCAAAATAACTGATCTAAGTCTACAGGCTACAATGATTTGCAATTTGGGTTCGTTGCTGTTCTTATTAGAGGTGCAAAAGGCATATGAACGTAGGCATCAACAATGGTGATTTCAGCTTCTTTGCCAATAGCGGGGAAGAAAAGATCAACACATGCTTCAGTCAAGTGCTAGCAAAGCACAACCCAACAAATGTAATTATACACTAAAATCAACTATGGATAACATGGATTTTACAGTTCTATTTTAATTAATATATTGATTTCAATCCAAAATTCATTTTATTTTCGCATCCATTCTAACTGATTTTTTTCTCTTTTTTCATTCCATTGTAATTTACAATTGTAAATTAATTTACTACCGAAGCCGAAGCCGAAAAAAACACCAAAGCCGAAGCCAAAGCCAGAGCCAGAGCCAAAGCCGGAGCCAGAGCAACCATCAAAGACTAAACGGAAACCCCGTGGACCAGCAAAAGAAATTCCACCAATCGATCCAGAATTCAAGGCAATTGTGGAAGGTCTTGATGAGGTCCATCGCTTTGATTGGCCCAGCAACAAAGATTTCGGTAATGGCCTCAAACATCTATGCAATCAATACATAGACAACAATGTCACCAATTCGCAAACACATGCTGATAAACACATAACTCAATATCTGAAGATGAAAGTGTTTCAGATGAACATAAATGAAGCCATTGAAGAGAAATACCTGCCAAGTGACATCGACTGTGTGGTGAAACTCATTCTCAAGGAAAAGGTATGTTGAAAATGTTTATTCAAATCATGAAAAGAACTGAGTTTTCAATGGTTCATATTGTTTAAGCTTACAATGGTTTTTTTTTTGACTCGTTGACATATTTTTTTAAAAATGAATTTATTCTATTTCCCTTGTTTCATTGAAAAAGGTCATCAAAGTGCCAGCTAGTGACCCAAATAAACTTTATCGGTGCGGAGTTTTGTATGACATCGTCAATAAGTTGAATGTGTTCCCGGAAATCGACCTACATGATCTCACGACCAATTCAAAAAATTGGTTCAAAGCTGTGCCGATGTATCTATCTATGCAACGCGAGATAGAAGAATTTAATTCGCTGCGAGCACATCAAGAGCCACCGAAGAAACGCAAAAAGAGAAAGCGCAGAAGACCGAAGGGTAAGAAACGACAGTGGATCATCAAACGAAAACAAATGCTCGACGATTTGGAATATCTACCGTGCATTCGCAATTTGGTGGTAGTTCCGATGTGTGATTTTCGGCGTACGCATTTCAAAATCGACTGTTCGAGTATGTATCAGATCTTGTCTTCTCAAAAATTGATTCCGAAACAGTTAACTGAAGACGGAAAACCAAGTGACAAAAATATTTCACAAAAGGTTTTCAACGAGAATAAAGATTACATATGGAATCAGTATTTTTATATGCGTAAAATTCGGTGGTTTGTGCGCCGCAAAAAAAAATTTGACTTTTCGATAAACAGCGATGGAATTGCTGTGTCTCTGCAGTATTCCACCAAAAAGAAGGAGACCAGCAACACACAATCGGGCACCAGTCGATTGGACATCATTGACATGTTGAAGGCGGGCAAATTCAAAAGATTGGGAGGTACAGATTCAGGCATGCGGAACTGGAATACCACAACAATACATGAAATTGATACTTGCAAAGAAGTATGTGTAGTATACTAAAATACAATGATGCACATTGTGTTTAAGTTCACTAATTATTTTTGTTTTTTTTTTTCGATTTATTCGCAGATCAACTTTGTTAAAAAGAGCAAGCAGTTCCATTGGGAGACACATCAAAACGTACGAAACGCAAAAGCGAAGCGATTCACGAAAAATTTCATCGAGAAAGAAAGACAAGATCGAGAGAATCGTGAGCTGTACGCAATGATGCCATCACCAAAAGGTTCACAGTGGCTGAGCTATATTAAGCATCGAGTTAAGATGACCAAACATGGAATCGAAGCTTACTCGACTGCAAAGTACACTAGACTCGCCTTGGACAAATACATTGGGAGCAACAAAGTTATCGACGGATTTGTGAACAAGATCACCAATAAGGAACCGACTCTGTTATTCCATGGTGCTGATGGCGAAGTACCACCTGATTGCCCGATAAGAATTAAAAAACACGTGCGGTGTCCGGGTGTACGCAAACTGATGCAGGCATATAAGAAGCGACCATACATTGTTGTCGTGCCGGTGGACGAATGGGGAACATCTCAAACAGACGCAAGATGTATGTGCCGATTCCAAAACCAACCCAAATCGGCTAAATTCAAGATGTGTCGGTGCATACCCAACGCCATAACACTGCTGCCAACCAAAATTGTGTCTAAGTTTGGCAAGACAGATACATCTACATATCGACAGTTACAACGCACATTGAACGGAGCATTTGAAATAGAAGAGGAGCTAATGTCAAGAGTAAAACCTTACTACAAAAAATGGCAATTAGACCTCGAATGCACCGTGACTTGGCATCGTGACGTCGTGGCTGCTAAGAACATTCTACTGAAAGGTAAGGATATTGATACACAATGTGATTGAATGATCGCAAAAAAAGATTCATTTTTTCGATTAATCAGGACTATGGACATTGCTTGGACTTCCAATACCTGCTGCAATCAACCGATATTGGAATCAAATCAACGCCGATGCCGCCGTCTTCGACGACGATAACGACGTGGACATATCCGAGCCCGAGTTCGAATAGCAGCCAACTAATCATCACAATACCATACAATAAAATAAAATAAATCATAAGTAACATTTGTTACGTAACTGCTATCCCGAATATGTGGGTTAGTTATGCACAAAAAAAGTCATTTCCCATTTGGTTGAGATGGCTGTGCGGGAGTACAAACAGAGCGTTTTTCCATTGTAAGTATCATTAGATTTTGAAAACAGTTTTTTGCTTCGGGAAGTGCTAACATCAATCGCTTCGTTGTATAAATGCCATTAACTAACATAGAATTTTGCCTACTTTAAATTAATAAATACCATTTTTCTATTTACAGATATGGGAAACACCCTAATGTACATTTTAATTAACTTCGATTTTTATTCAATTTTTTCACCGCCTCTATACCTAGGAGGGTTAAATGGTGTTAAACCATGATGGACCGTGATGGCCGACCTCAATAACCGTGTTAAATGATGTTAGATCATGGTCTAACACCATTTAACACGGTTATTGGGGTGGGCCATCATGGTCAAAATCCATTTAACATCTGCCGTGAATTGAGTTGTTTTTGTATATTTATCTCATAATGTACACGGCGGAAAAGTTCGTCTTACAGTGTAAGACTTTTTATTTTTTTATCTTTTTTGTTCACATTCACATTGTTTTTTTTTATATTTCTAAATAAATAAATCTCGTACAAAATGTAATACAATAGTCAATATATACAGCTTGCTTGACAGCAGATTTCGATAGGGACAACTAATGACATAGTCACAAACATGTCATTTATTGGTGTCCTAGAATTGAGAAAAAAAATGTTTTTTTCTTTCACTTTTTGTGCTCTAAACCGAGTATCCGAGAGTTTCATATAAACCCGCCTTGCAATGGCCAAATGACGCCTATTGATTCAATCACGATTGGTATTCGCTTAATATTCAATAGGTATCACATAGCAAGTTTATATGAAACTCTCGGAAACTCGGTATAGAGCACTCAAACAGTGAAAAAAGTCCAGATCGTGATTAAGATATGGAATGCGATTTTTTTCATTCTGATTTCTCCAGGTGATACAGAAAATTGAGTAGTATTTGTAAATCGAAGAAAAAAAAATTATTTATTTTTTTCATTTTTCGTGATTTTTTATACCATCTATATGGGAAGCTTGTATGAAAAACACGGAAGACCACTGAAATGACACTGTCGTCCGTATATATTTGGCGTTCGCCATTTCAGCGGTCTTCCGTGTTTTTCATACAAGTCGCGAAAAATGAAAAAAATAATTAAATTTTTTTCTTCAATTCTCAAATACTACTCAACTTTCTGTATCACCAGATGAAATCAGAATGAAAAAAATCGCATTCCATATCATCAAAATCGCGATTGGCATTCGGTCACTATTCAATGGGTATCACATAGCAAGTTTATATGAAACTCTCGGAGACTCGGTATAGAGCACTCCAAAAGTGAAAAAAATCCAGATCGTGATTTGGATGATAAGGAATGCGATTTTTTTCATTCTGATTTCACCAGATGATACAGAAAGCTGAGTAGTATTTGAGAATTTAAGAAAAAAAAATTAATTATTTTTTTCATTTTTCGCCATTTTTTACCATTTACATGGGAGGCATGTATGAAACACACGGAAGACCGCTGGAATTTTTTCGGCGTAAAAACAAGATCCCGATTGTTGAAAGGAAAAAAAACTATAGACAAAATTGAGAGCAAAAACACGACATATCCAGCCTGCGGGCAAAAACAAGTAATCGATATATTGTGTTTTTGCCCTCAGTTTTTTACAAACTCTTTATGTTCTAAAGAATTTGCATCATGTTTTTACGCTCAAGTTCTTCCATTTCGGTTTTACTATTAGGCTGTCATATTATGATGTTTAGGGTTTTTAGAGGAATCATAAATTCTTATTCAACAAAAATTATTAATTTTAGTTCTTCGATTCTCAATTAAATTTTCTGTGTCAACTAAACCAAAAAGGATGAGAAAATCGAAAAAGTATATTTGGTATACCAAAGTATTTTTCAAGTTTCAAACTTCTTGTTCATGATATTTGGTCCATATTTATTTCAAGCAAGCATACATAAATCACGTGTCTTTCTTTCAGAATCAAATCAGGACCATTAATTTTTGAAAAAATCTAGCAAAACTAAAATTCATTCGGAAATTTCTTTTTTCAATCATTCAGCCGAATCATGGGAGCGACGTGAAAAAACTTGACATCAGCGCCAGTCCCTCATAACTAAAAATGGTACAAATTCGCAATAAATCGACTTATAAACACGCTTACATTTTATTAGAAGAAAAATGAAAAATATTGAAATATTTTTAAATTAGTGCTTCTTTTGTTTTCAATGGTTTTTAATGAATTATAGAAAATATCAAATGTGATATTTGTTGTTTCGATATGTTGAAAATGTTGTATTGGTTG
>NW_022199336.1:0-4211 GCF_009176525.2 Contarinia nasturtii | reverse complement strand
GAAGAGCGTGTACACTCTTCGAAAAGCGTATTATACTGACTTGGGATTCAAAGGGGTCGTAAGCCCAGATAATACCTTCCTTTAATTTTTCTGAGGTAAGCTTAAGGCTAACAAAAATTCATCGGTTTGATAAGGTTTTTCGCTGGGTAGTTGACCCCATCAACCTTAACTTGCCCTTGCTCGATTTTGAGAACAGATATAAAAGGATAATTACGTTTTGGACACAGTATTAATAACAGTAGCGAATTGAACTTGTCGCAGAGCCAGTGCTGATATTGCGAAAAACCGATTTTGACAGCTCTTGTTATGTCCACAAAATAGCACAGCCATTGTCATCACATTTCGTCTTGCACATAGCACGCATTTCGTAAAGTTCATGCGCTTCATACGACATTAATTGATCCAAAGTAATAAAAATCTCAATTGATCTTAAGGTTTCTGTTAAATCTTCGATTTTATTCACAAAGTTTATTTCGTCGAAAAAAATTATCCAAAATAACAATCATATTTGTCATTGATTTGTTCGAAGATTACAGTAAAAGGTAAGAGATCGCTCTAAAGTAATGAAACACTCAACAATTCAAATAAAATGAAATCAAAGGTTCAAATTCACCATAGTTGACAATCACATTCAATTTCGGAACAATTGGTCATAAATAAAGATGCAATAAAATTGCACGAGATTGTAGTGTAGATAATATACAGAATATAAATACATAAAATCAATTTTCTATTTATTAGGTAAAAATGTTGAGCTGGAAAGAGGAGATGGACATAATGCTTGCTGTATTCGACAGTCAGACAAAAACTTCTTTAAAGAACATTAAACTGGCACTCAAACGCAATGGTTTATCGTTTAGTGCCGAATTCAAGCAATATTTTCTGGGCGCTTCTTATGATCGGTGAGTGAATAAATCAGTATTTTCGATCATTAAGTGAGTTCTTATTAGCTCATTACTATTGTAGGATCAAGAATACGTTCAATCAATTCGAAATTGATTCGCTGTTTGAAGATCAAATCTGTCTTGGTCTGAATGCTACCATGTCGACAGATGGACTTCAGATGTCAAACCCAATATATGAGAAAAGTCACTACATGGGTGTTCCAGTTGAAATCATCGACTCAAGTGATGAAGATGATGCAAGAGGTCAGACAAAACTCGAAGAGCCAGAAACAGCATCTGATTTTCATTACGGTACAACTGGCATAACATTTGAATTTAACGATTTTGTGGAAAATGACGACGATGGAAGATTTCCTGGAATTCTAAGATCCAATGGTTTCGACTGCCAAAAAGATATTTTTCAAAGCGACGATGGAGAAACCGACGAAGTGATGGAAATGAACGATGACGTTTCGAGGACTGTATTTGGCGTGAATCGCGTTATGAACTCAAGAAACAAACGTACATGCACTGTAACTTCGAACAATCGACCAAAAAAAACTCCATCGGTTTCGACAGCAGAATCATTGGGCAATAAAAATCCAAACAAGTTGGCGATGAAGAAGCGATTCCAGTGCGAATTCTGTGCATATTCCAGCAATTATAAGTGTTACCTCAAGAGACACACGCGTACTCATACTGGTGAGAAACCGTATCGATGTGATATTTGCCGCAAAAACTTCTCGAGATTGGACAATTTGAAGCAGCACAAAGTGACTCACACCGAACAAACTCCGTTCCATTGCCGCGGCTGTTTCGATGGATTTTCCCAAGAGACCGAAAGAAACGCCCATGAAAAAGTGTGCAAATCGCGTCGATATGAATGCCATATCTGCAAGAAGTTTGCGACTTCGAATAAAAATCTGTTAAAAATGCATATGTGTACGCATACCGGTGAAAAACCGTTCCGATGCGAGATTTGTATGACACGTTTTACGCAGAAAGGAAGTTTGAAAAAACATTTGAGCACCAAGCACATTAGAATCAATGTATAAATTATACTAATGACTGAAAATTAGTTGATTTGAATTATGATGTCGAATTATGCATATCTCTAATCTATTACTATGAATAATCGTTAGTTAAATTTACAAATTTAATCCAAGTTCATTGCAATTTAGTTCATACAACCAAACAAATGATATCCAACAAATTTCCGTACTAAAAGATCTTTCTGCTTTCAATAAAATGAATATTCCGAATCGAGTAAATTTGATTTATTTATTTTAAATATTCTTTCAATTTAAGTGTAAAACATGCTGAAATTCATCAAGCGAAATGCTACCGCTTTGCATGGGTTAAAATAAGTTTTTTTTCTAGCAAATATTCCAATTTGGTCAGCTGAATGAGAAAACAGTTTTGATTCCGCGAATACAGGCGAATGCAGAAAATTACGCGTAATCATCAAAGCTACTTTTAGTAAAATGTTTACGTATATGGCACATGAACATAGTAAGGAAAGCGAGTTAGTATTAGAAGAAACATTAGAACAAAAGCGAGATTGAGAGAGAGCGAGAGAGGAATAAAAAAAGTCAAAATTCAAAATTATTAATCTAATTTTTGAACCATTTGGCCGCATATACTCAGAAATAACATCGAATTTGTCTCTACGGCGAAATCCCATTTTGACAGCACATGACGTTTTCTCATCAAATAATCATAAATAGACTCATTAGCATATTACCTCTCTTTGTGCAACGCACGCACATTTGATCTTCTTGAAAATTCTATCATTTTTCCAAAAAATTCATCATACATTTCTAAAAAAAAATCTATTTGATTTCATACATAGTGCTTTTCGTGGTTAAAGACGATTCATCGAAATATGTAAGTGAATTAGATGATTTTTCTTCGGTAAAGTCTATGTATTGTGTGTTGTGTTAGATGAAATAAAAAATTGGTTTGCTCATAAAAACTAATATAGCGTCTAATACAATGCACTTCATGAAGCACAGACTAATTTTGAAATATTCTTCATTCATTTTCATTAATTTTGAAATATTCTTTTCTAAATTTTTCTAATTCAAAGTTGAAGATTCGTAGAATTGAAGATGGTATCAATGAATTGGGGAGAAGAGATGTCAAAAATGCTCAATGCATTCGAAAATCAAGCCTTTCAATCTTTGAGCAGCATAAAATTGACGTTAACGCGCAATGGCTTAAAATTTAACCCAACGTTCAAGCAGTACTTTTTAGACGCTTCCATTACTCGGTTCGTATAAGAAACATCCTTTATTCGTTACTCCTTTGAATTCAAAAATAATTTCAAATATTGTTCTGTATGCAGATTGGTGGAAACGTTCAACCGATTTGAAGTCCATTCACGAATTGAAGACCAAATGATGGACCAACGCGATGCAAATATGTTACAGGATACAACTTCACAACAAATCGAAAATGATTCCACTCAATTCAGTGATCGATTGAGAAACAATGGACCGTTTCAAAAGACTGACTTGATAGACACCGATGACGGAAGTAATGACGATAGACATGCAACAACAATCGATGAACTGGATGACAATTCCTTGATGTCTTTGTTTCAATCCAACATGGTTGAACGTTTAGAAACTTTTCCAGTTTCTGATCATAAGTAAGTCAAGATCGGTCGATGTTATTTTGATATTTTCAAAGTAATTTATTTTGATCTTCTACAATAAATCATTTGATTTCCTCTGATTTGTCTATGTAACAGCAATGTCGTCAAAAATAAATTGAAAATGGAAGATACGGAAGTGGATGACGGCATTGGGGTTGATGTCAATCAAGATAATTGGGCAGCAGTTGTAGAACCTTCTCCTTATTCTATTGAGAACACCAAATCTGGTTCAGATATGTTGAAAAATACAACACGACCATCATCATCATCTTCATCAAACCAGTTGGATTCAAAGAAACAAAATAAATGCTGTCAGCTATGTGGATATTCCAATAAGCACAAGAATGGGAATCTTATACGTCACATGCGTACTCACACCGGTGAGAAACCATTTCGATGTGATATTTGCCGCAAAAACTTCTCGAGATTGGAAAATTTGAAGCAGCACAAAGTGACCCACATCAAAGAAATTCCGTTCCATTGCCGCGGCTGTTTCGATGGATTTTCACAAGAGACCGAAAGAGACGCCCATGAAAAAGTGTGCAAATCGCGTCGATATGAATGCCATATCTGCAAGAAGTATGTCAATGTGCGTAAAAATCAATTGAAAATGCATATGCGAAAGCACAACGGTGAAAAACCGTTTCGATGCGAAATTTGTATGAAGC
>NW_022199335.1:0-11904 GCF_009176525.2 Contarinia nasturtii | reverse complement strand
AACAGTGAATGTATGTTTACGCTTTTTTGGTCGCCTGTATATTTTATAAGTCTGGATTTCGTATATTTCGTGTATATATAGCGTGTCCGACTTTTCAACACACTTATGTTGTTTCGTCACTCGCGCTTACTGCCGTCGCAATACTAGAAAAATTAGCATTTTTCGTTTGATCGAAGTGTAAAAAACACAATTTTTCAGCCATGAAACCGTCCAAGTATTCTTCAAAATCACTTTATTCACTTTATTTATTGGTTACAGCGCGTTTTTTTTATAGAAAATCCGCGATTTTTCAATCAAAAATTTCAAATATCTTAAACATATTTTTGGTGTTGTCAGATGACACTCTAAGCTACGACGGAAAATAGATTTGACAGTTCTCAGATCAGTGCAGTGGTTATTGTACAACAAAAATATGAATTCGGAATATTTTCATAAGCGTTTTGAAGCAGTGTTCCTGCATTTGCATCCAGAAGGACCACAATGGTCGCAGGCGAAGGTCGCAAAATACCTTCATAAGTCACCCGGATTCGTAAAAAAGTGGATTCAGCAGTATAAGCGTGAAAAAAATGTGAACGATCAGCCCAATGTTAAGCCAAACCGAGCATCCTCGCCAAAGCAAGATAAACGAATAGTTAAGTTGTTCGATGAAAATCCAGGTATGTCGTTCAGCCAAGGCGTTGAACGACTACGACGTCTTAAAATAGAAGTCTCACGAAAAGAGTGGATGTTGCCGGTGTTCGTTATCGCAGTACAGTTAAGAAACCACTTTTGACAGAAATCCAGAAGAAAAAACGCATTGACTGGGCAAAGCAAAATTCAACAACCGATTGGAGCAAAGTTATTTACACAGATGAGTCATCGTTTTGGTTGGTGAACAACACTACTCATGCCTGGTCCACAACCGAAAAGAGAGTGGTCGTTCGCACCGTAAAGCACCCGCAAAAGGTGCATGTTTATGGATGCTTCTGTGAAGCTGGATTTGGAAAGTTAACCCTATTCACAGGCATTCTAAACGCCGTGAGGATGAACCAACTTTATTCATCGACACTGTTACCCACCGCCAAGAAGTTTTATGGCAACGACAATTCGAATTGGCTTCTATTAGAAGATAATGATCCAAAACACAAAAGTCGTCTCTGCACCGCTTGGAAAGAGGAAAATGGAATAAAACAAATGATCTGGCCACCACAGTCACCCGATTGCAATCCAATCGAAAATGTTTGGGCTATTATTAAGACAAGGCTTCGTGGTAAAACACACCGCAACTTGAGGCAGTTCAGTTCATTCATTCAACGACAGTGGAAAGGTCTTCAACGCGAATATGCTGAAAATTTGAGCAAAAGTATGCCAAATAGATGTGCCCGTGTGATCGAGCATGACGGCGACTGATTAAATATTTATTGTGCCCGCAGTAGCTTAGATTCTAAATAAAATATATATAAAATAATTTCGTAAAACTCATGTGTCTTTGTTTGAAAAATCGCGGATTTTCTATAAAAAAACGCACTGTAATTGAATTGGAACGGGAATACTAGGTCTACTTTTTCAGTAATATCCGTAGTTCCTCGTTGCTCAAGTTTCTTAACCTCCACAAATCCGAGACCCGGCCCAAATTCTCCTTATCAAACCACTTATAATCCCAGAGCGAATAAAGGTGGAAAAATTCCGGACGAAATTTGACCGAGAATCGAACTCGTGTCCTCATGCTCACAAACTTGTCAAGCTTACCACTAGATATTTAAAGTGAAAATGCATCTGAAAGTCATAGAAAATTCTGGCAGTTGAGTTCCTACAGAAAATGTTGAATTTAATGAAAAAATAAGTGGTGAAAACGGTGAACTAACTAACATTTTCGATGATGAGCTATTGGAATTGTTACTCGATGATAATGCGTACAAAAATGATCATACATTTGTGTAAGTTACGAAACTTCTATTCCTCTTCTCTATATGAAAATGTGGTGGTTATATTAGGAATATTGAATCACATTTTTAGTGATTTTTTAACTAATGGTAAAGATCTCGAAAGAATTTTGAGAAAGTGTGAAAAATGCTTTCTCTTGTAGAGCGTCAAAAAATGCGTATAACTACGTCCAACTATGCGTATCAATGTAAAAAAAAGGCTACGCCAAAAAAAAATCGAAAGAGTTTGACAGCAAAAAAACAATGGCAGACAAAAATTTCAGAGGTGGCAGACTTAACATTTATCTTATATAACATGTGTTCGGAAAACATTTGCACTAAATTCAGACGTTCGCCATTTTAACAACAAACACACAATATAAAATTCGTTTTTATTAGTATAAACCGTTATTCATAATCTATCGAAGCACATTCACTTTACACTGAACGGTAGGGTGGAGCGTTTTTCGAACTTTGATGTGGACACTTGGATTTATATGTGTCTTGGAGCCCCGAATCAGGATGTACCAACATTTTTTCAAAATGTGACCATTCAGGCCTACCGACTTGCACTTGAAGTATACCCATTTTGCTAAAAATTTTGAAAAAATTTTTGGTACATCCTGATTCGGGGCGCCAAGTCACATATAAATCCAAGTGTACACATCAATACTCCAAAAAAAGATCAAAAACGCTCCACCTATTGTCCTACCATACAAACACCCCTTTATCAAAGTTCGGTTTGACGACGTTTCTAGCCTTATATAGTAGTACTCTAACGTTATCAATGCAAAACAAACCACTTGCACTTGATTCATGGTTCGATATGGTAACGAATGTTTCACTATCAAGAATGTTGAATTTTTTATTCAAACATGCTATGAGGCGAAGTGAACAGCCAATTTTTGACACCCTTTGGAATTTTTTCGTAACTTAATTTGCTGATTACTAATGATCGTGTCTAAATCTACTGCTTTGATACAAATTTGGAAGTGCTGTAACCATATGAATCACCAAAAATGAATTTTTGCTTGACCAACCCGATTTTTGGCACTTGGTGACAGTTTTGAAGGGTTTGAGCATTTAAATTGGGAATACGACCGGACTTTTTGCTTTTTCTAAAATCTTTACATTCATATTAAGTCCATGAAACACCATACATAGTTCGAAGAATGGAAATTTTTGTGCAAATTGTATTTGACAGTAGAGTAGGAGTCCTATTAAGTCTCCCATGTTTGGGTTGTTACCGCAATAAACGCCTAAATTTAGTGCAAATGTTTTCCGAACACATGTTATTAAGTTTTTATTTTCAGTACAGAGAAAAATTATCTTCCAGCTATTTTCGTCACAATAATGATATCCGAAACCATTGTTTCAAAATTTGGTTTCGTCAACGGAGGTTTTTTATTTGATCAAGAAACTGTTTATTTAATGTCACACTATTTAATTATTTAACTAATTCAGTATAATTTAAATGTATGTGTAGAATAGACTGACCTCCAAAACATAAAAGTTGACATTTTTTCGCTCTTACCTCGGAATACTTTTCCATATGGTGTTCAAATAACGTGTGTAAAGTTTCATGCCGATAGCTCAACGCTAGATGGTGCCTCAAGAGCTCGGAACTCAGCCATAGACTAGTGGTTAGCGTGCCAGGTTTGTGAGCGCGAGGACACGAGTTCGATTCTCGGTCAAATGTCGGCTGGTATTTTTCCACCGAGCGAATCTCAGGAATCATAGGTGGTTTAATGAGGAGAGGTTTGAAAGAAGTCTGGTACTTGTGGAGTACTTCGGAGGGCACTTTAAGCCGTCGGTCCCGTGTGTGTGCACAACGAAGATCCGGGTTCAGCACAGACACACATAAAATAGAGTGCCTTCGCGTTAGGTTGGTGTCTTGGATATGTGATATCCACGACATCTACCGTAAAAAAGTAGTACTGAACTCCTGGTGAATATACTGGTAAATCAGTGGTGGTAGTACAGTCTCTATTTAAAAGAGAATCCAGTGCCATCTTGAGTTTGGCATCAACCGGGCGTATTGCAATAGGTTAAGAGACCCGAGCAACGAGGAACTACGGATATTGATGGATAGCAGACCTAGTACACTCCCCGATCTAATTGAATAATCCAAAAGCTCGGAAGATCATTATGTGAATTTACTGAAAAATGACATTTTCAGTTAAAATAAAAATATCTTCGCAGAAACATATCGACTAAAAATTGATAGTAATCGTCATTTTTCACTGGTGAAGTTTCAAACGATTTAGATGAAAATAAAACACATTTCCATGCATAAATTCGAATTTTATGACCAAAAATGAAAGTTTTGTACCAAAGGTACGATAGACCTCCACAAATTAATCTCATTTGAAGTTAGAATACTTTCAGAGCAAAACTAATGTGATTCCAGTTTGGTTTACACCCATTTGAACGCATCGTATAGCTGGAAAACTGTCATTTGCATAGCAAATTGTGAGCAATGAACGTGGGGCCAAAATATGAATATGAAACATGATTTATCTGATTCACTTCTTAACCTATTTCATTGTCTGAATTCGATCAATTTTGACTGTATAAACAATATTAATGCTGTTGGAAAGCGTTCTGGCCTGATTTGCGGAATGCTATACTGACCGAGGTGAATGTATGTTTTCAACTCGCAATATTGGAATTATTGGATTTATTTTGGTTTCTTGCTGGTTTTGCTGTTGATTTCGTTGATTGCTCATTGGCTTGTTCTTGCTGTTGCTGTTTTTGCTGATTTTTTCGTTGTTTCTCCTGTCGCTCTTGTTGTTGTTTAATTTGTTCTTGTTTTTGTTTCTGTTGTTTTTGCTTCTTTTTCTTTTTCCGTTCATGTGTTCTTTTGTTTCTTTTTTTCTTTTTCATTTTTTGTTCTTCTTCTTTATTACTTTTCCGCATACACCAAGTGTGTAAGGTAAAGTATTGGAATCGGTCGAAAAATTAACACCCATCAACAATGTGCTTTCTGGGTGTTTGTGGGGCCAGGGAACACGAATCGAACGTTTTTTCAATGTCCGAATGTATGTGCGTACCCTGTAGCCTGTACCATGTACGCGAAAATTTGTTAACACGATAACTTTCAAACAAGAAAAGTAAATCAAAACCTGACTTCATTGGATGATTGAGGGTGCCGAGGAATAGTAACCATTAAATTTTGAGTGATTTTGGTTGTAAGAGTGATGTGTCATGTCTGGTGAGATGCCCATGGCCATCCATGGGAAAAATTCAATTTTTCTTCCAAAAGTCGTATTTAACGTATTTATCAACACTCAAAAATATATATTGGGGGGTTTTTGGGTACGAGAAAACCGAATATGACGTTAGTTTTGCGATACAAATAATTTTTGACAGGTTATTTTTTTCACACAAAAATAACATTCCGAGGGTTTGAAGAGATTTCAATGCATAATAGGGGTACCTCCCGAAAAAATTTTTGGGTTTTTTTCTCAAAAACGAAAATTTTGTATAGAAGGTACCTTTCAATTGTATTCAAATGTCTTCAAACTTTCAGAATGTTAGCTTTTTGTGAAAAAGATAACATCTGTAAATTTTCACATGATTACGATATCATACCGGCATTGAAAAGTCTATCAAAAATTATACTCGTATGTATCGCAAAATTTATATAAGATTCAGTTTTCTCATGAATTCATATTTACGGTAAAAGATACGTAATAAATGCATGTTGTGGATCACATTGTCAATCATCAACAATGTCATTTTTCAATAAATCACATAATGACCTACCGAGCTCTTGCGGCACCATCTAGCGTTGAGGTATCGGCATGAAACATTACACACGTTATATGCACATGCACACCATATGGAAAAATATTCCGGGGTAAGAGCGAAAAAATTTCAATTTTTGTGTTTTGAGGGCCAGTCTAGTACAGAAACCGCTTGGCTTGAACGCTGTACGGAGAAGTATAGTCGTTGACAAAACAATGTTCCTACTATGAAAATCACAGATGTATATTACACTGTAATACACGCTGCGTTCTATAATCGCTATAATCTATATGCTATGGCTGTATTTGTGTTCTGATTATTGGAAATGAAATGTTATGCACAAAAACACGTTTTATTTCTCATTTGTATTAGTTCATCTAATTGCGTATATACAAATTATGAATTCCATGAGTTTCAAGTTATCCATTTGGTGCCTCAATATTTTAAGCATTGCATTGGTTCAGTGGTTACGCTTACGGTGCATGACACTGAAAGTCTCAGGTTCGATTCCGTGTGAAAACAATTTTTTTTTCTTTCATATTTTTTTCTTATTTTTTTTATTTCATAGTTTTTTTGCATTGCTCCATTTTTTATGAGTGGAAGAAACAAGAAAAAAAATGAAAGATAAATATTTTTTTTTCTTGATTCTTCCATTCATAATAAATAGAGCAATTCGAAAAAAATATAACAAAAATTAAAATAAAAAGAGAAAAAATATTTTGTTTTCACACAGAATCGAACCTGAGTCTTTCACTGTTATGCGCTGTAAGCATAACCAAGGAAACATTTGAAATTATATGGTGCCAAAAAGCGACACAAAAATCAAAGCGATGGTGAAATACATTAGTAAAATCGCAGCAAAATGCAGGGTGTCTAATATAATCGGGTTTTCCAGGGGGTGGGAATTTTGAAAAACCCTTTGGGGAGTATGTTGGGGATAAAAGATAGAAAATTTCTATCTGAGCAGAATTTTGAATTTTTCCCCGGGGGGTGGGGGTGCCCCCAATTTTTCAAAAGTTCATCGGATCAAAAAATAATGTACTACAAAGTTGTTCAGAATGATGAAAAAAAAATTTTAGGATCCCTGCCCTTCAAGTCCCTCACCCCTTAAGGGGGTCGGGGGGTCAAAAACCCAAGATATGATTTTTTGACTTGAAATCCCGAATTTCGGAATCAGCACTTAATAATTGATATTTTGTTCGGGGCGAAGGGATTTCTCCAAATAGGCATTTCGAAATTTTTTCAGCAATTATTGCAATTGCTTGTTATTTTCTACAAAGTTGTTCAGAATGATGAGAGATATTTTTTAGGACCCCTGCCCTCCAAGTTCCTCCACTCCTTAAGGGGGTCGGGGGGTCAAAAACCCTCAAAAAAATTTCTCTCGTCATTCTGAACAACTTAGTAGAAAATAACAAGCAATTGCAATAATTGCTGAAAAAATTTCGAAATGCCTATTTGGAGAAATTCCTTCGCCCCGAACAAAATATCAATTCTTAAGTATTTTTGCATGCTGATTCCGAAATTTGGGATTTCAGGTCAAAAAATCATATCTTGGGTTTTTGACCCCCCGATCCCCTTAAGGGGTGGGGGGACTTGGAGGGCAGGGATCCTACTTTGTAGTACATTATTTTTTGATCCGATGAACTTTTGAAAAATTGGGGACACCCCCACCCCCCTGGGGAAAAATTCAAAATTCTACTCAGATAGAAATTTTCTATCTTTTATCCCCAACATACTCCCCAAATGGTTTTTCAAAATTCCCACCCCCCTGGAAAACCCGATTATATTAGACACCCTGCATTTTGCTGCGCAATAAAGATTTTACTAATGTATTTCACCATCGCTTTGATTTCTGTGTCGCTTTTTGTCACCATATAATTTCAAATGTTTCCTTGGTTACGCTTACAGCGCATAACAGTGAAAGACCCAGGTTCGATTCTGTGTGAAAACAAAATATTTTTTCTCTTTTTATTTTAATTTTTGTTATATTTTTTCGAATTGCTCTATTTATTATGAATGGAAGAATCAAGAAAAAAAATGATTCATCGTTCATTTGCTTCAAAAACAAGACATTTGGCCATAAAATGTCAATAAGATTTAATATGTAAGGTTTCAAAGCAAATGAAAGATAAATATTTTTTTTTCTTGTTTCTTCCGCTCATAAAAAATGGAGCAATGCAAAAAAACTATGAAATAAAAAAAATAAGAAAAAAAGATGAAAGAAAAAAAATTGTTTTCACACGGAATCGAACCTGAGACTTTCAGTGTCATGCACCGTAAGCGTAACCACTTAACCAATGCAATGCTTAAAATTTTGAGGCACCAAATGGATAACTTGAAACTCATGGAATTCATAATTTGTATATACGCAATTAGATGAACTAATACAAATGAAAACAAACATCAACATACAAATAAGCTACAGAAAATGCTGCTTTAGTGTTTGTATTATTGTATGTATTTTTGGAACATTGTTTTGTCAACGACTATACATATAATTATTTTATTTATATCTTACCAGTTAATGTATAGTCCCAACTTGTATCGCTATCATTTTTATAAACGTTCAATTTTTCTGGCTGAAAAAATCAATAAAAAAACCAAAAAAAGCAGTATTATAATCAATTCTAAAATTCTAATATTTAAATAAGAAATAAGCGCAGTTCTCACTTGGATAAAGGAAAATTATTTGGATTTGCTATGTATTTTTAACGAAAAACTGAAGACCTTTACTTTTCCGCACACACCTAGTGTAAAGGTAAAATATTGAATCGGTCGAAAAATTAACACCCATCAAAAATGTGTTTTCCGGGTGTTTTTCACTATTTTCAATTTTAAAAATAGTTTTTGAATATAAAAAAATTTGTGCAATAGCTGAATTAACAAATTTCTTTTAGCAGAAAAGTGAAGTTCAGCCAAAATAAATTGATTTGAACGAAAAAATTAAAGAAAGAAACATTGTAGGGGAATTGCGCTAACAGTGGGACATGTTTTGTTTTTTCGAGAAAAAAATGAACCCTTAAAATATATTGAGAAGTTGTATATACCATCTTAATGGTAATGTCTGTTGCTACATTTTTTCCAAGGAAACTTATATGATTCCGTTTCAAACAAAAAATTTCTTGACAATTTTCTGAAGAGATGATTTTTGCCAAAAAAATTTTTTAGCCACCAGTGGGACACTAGGTAAAACCCAATGGAAATTGCTGGAAAAGTAGAAAAATGAGCAAAAAACCTCAAATTATGAATGTTATATAATATTTATTGAGTCAATTCATATGAAAAAATTTATCATATGACAAAAATTATTCGATATCATCACTTAATTCTTTCGCTTCATCGATGTATTCAGACTCACAATTGAATCGTTGCGGCGAAACAGTAGCTCTTATTTTTCTCCAAATAATACTGCAACATGAAGTTTTTTTCACACGGTTTATTTGTTGTAATACAACAAATAAACTATTCATAAAAAACTTAATGTTGCAATATTATTTGGAGAAAAATAAGAGCTACTCTTTCGCCGCAACGATTCAATTTTTGCTCACTTGGAATCGAGTCAAAATTCACGCAAAAAGCGTGCACCGATGATATAAAACGCATTCGAGTCAAAGCATTTACATACTGCAGACAAATTTCCATCAATATTTTTATGAAAACACATTTTTATGATACACTGAGATGACTTCTAGTGGATATGTCCCACTGCTGGACAAACCAAGTGTCCCACTGGTGGAAAATGCTTCATTTGGACCAACCAACGAAAAATGTATACACACTCAATATTTTTGTAAATCACCTTGCCACCATTAAAGAACGCTTGAAAATTAAACAAAATGAATCGGTGAAAAATGTTCATTTAATGGGCCCTCCCGAAAACATATAGATGGCGTCACTGGATTTTTTTGCTATGATTTTTAGTTAGTACGAACCTTCAAACGATACGTGTCAAAATTTGACAGCAATCGGTCGATTGGTTCGTGAGATATATCGTTTTGAGTGAAACAACTTTTGTCACAGCAATGAAACGACAACAACAATAACACATATTTTGACTGTCAAAATTTTGATGTCAAATGGTGTCGACATTGGTGACGGTATTTTGAAACAGAGTGTGTAATCCATATTCATCGTATATGATCCTATGTAAAGTTCTATACTTGATCTAGTTCACATTGACGGTTCAAATCGTTTATGTCCACTAGCGAGGACATGGACTGTGTGTTTCTTCTTTTACATGTACGTTGTAACGGACAAGTATAGTAATATGGCGTCGTTCAAATAAATTTAAAAATCCGTCCACTCGTGTCGACACCATCTAGCACGGTAGTAGGGATTTCATTGCTGTGACTTTTGTTATTGTGAAAAAAATGGAAAAAGACGAATTTCGTGTGTTAATAAAACACTGTTTTTTGATGGGAAAAAATACTGTGCAAACCAAACAATGGCTTGATAAATGTTACCCGGACTCTTCGCCAGCACAATCGAATATAAAATATTGGTTTCGTGAATTTAAAAGTGGTCGTACAGACACAGACGATGCACAACGCAGTGGACGTCCAAAAAAGGTGGTTACGCCAGAAAACATCAAAAAAATCCACAAAATAATTTTAAATGACCGTAAAGTGAAGTTGATCGAGATAGCTGAGACTCTGAAGATATCGAAAGAGCGTGTTGGATATATCGTGCATGAATATTTGGACATGCGGAAGCTCTGTGCAAAGTGGGTGCCGCGTGAGCTCAATCAAAAATAACAAGGAGTTGATGATTCGGAGCAATGTTTGAAGCTGTTTAACAGCAATAAAACCGAATATTTGCGTCGATATGTGACAATGGATGAAACATGGCTCCATCACTACACTCCAGAGTCCAATCGACAGTCAGCGGAGTGGACTGCACGCGACGAACCCAATCCAAAGCGTTGAAAGACGCAACAGTCGGCTGGCAAGGTTATGGCATCAGTATTTTGGGATGCGCATGGTATAATATTCATTGACTATCTTAAAAAGGGCCAGACTATCAATAGCGACTATTATATAGCGTTATTGGAGCGTTTGAAGAACGAAATCGCGAAAAAAACGGCCACATTTGAAGAAGAAGAAAGTGTTGTTTCACCAAGACAATGCACCGTACCACAAATCAATGAAAACGATGGCAAAATTGCATAAATTGGGTTTCTAATTGCTTCCCCATCCACCGTATTCTCCAGATCTGGCCCCCAGCGACTATTTCCTGTTCGCAGACCTCAAGAGGATGCTCGCTGGCAAGAAATTTAAGACAAATGATGAAGTGATTGCCGAAAATGAGGTCTATTTTGAGGCTAAAGACAAATCGTACAATGAAAATAGTATCGAAAAGTTGGAAGATCGCTATAATCCCTGTATCGCCCTCGAAGGCAACTATGTTGAATAATAAAATTGAATTTTACCAAAAAAATGTTTTTTTCTTAGTTAGGACAAAGACTTATCTACCCGCCTGTTATCGCAAACAAATAAACAAATTGAAAGATTGCTTCAGCATATGGGATTAGTGAAGCGCGCTATAATACCAAATAGCAACAACTACGAATATGTTAGCGATGAATACAAAGAAGATGAATTTAATGACATTTTCATTGGATTGTCACCGTTGCCCGTCAGTTGCTCAAAGTGCGTGCATAAATTCCAAGCAATTCAAAAAAATGATGATGCCAATGCTGACGAAGGAAATTTTGTAGATGCAATGGAGCACTTGTTTAATAAAAACGAAGTCGATAGAGCTCAAAAAAGTTGGTGATAAAGTGATTGACTCGATAAACAATATTCTCAGAAATGAGATAGAAATGTCTCTTTTTTAAAGGATACAAACGATGTCATCACCATCAATACAACGTTCAATTAAACGAATGAAAACGGGTCAAATGTAACGGCGGAGGCGAATGATGAACGTAAAAAACTAAAGAAGAAACGGAAACGGTCACGTCGCAATAAGAAGAAGAAGAAAGCGAAGAAAGAACAAAAATAGGTCACAGCCGGTGAAAATTCTGACCAAACATCATCACAACAGCCCAATCAGACCCAAACGCATCAAATAATAAACAGCAACAGCAACAAGAACAAAAACATAAAAAAACGAAATAAGAAACAGGTATACAGCAACATCAACAACAAAATCAACGAAACCGGCAGCAAAATCGACAGGAACCGAGAAATGATCATGCACACACTTACAGCTATCCATTCAGCCGTTCATTTCAAAGAAAAAATTGGGTAAC
>NW_022199334.1:0-4625 GCF_009176525.2 Contarinia nasturtii | reverse complement strand
CTCTCTCTCTCTCTCTCTCTCTCTCTCTCTCTCTCTCTCTCTGGACTTACACGATGACACTCCCTTATAAAAACGACAATGAATATTTAAAAAAAAAGCACTCAAGATAAAAAAAAAATATGACGGGTTTTCTCGCAGTGGGATCGTGCAGTGCCGAACCTAATTCAAATGACTTGTACAAGGAATTAGATAATGGAATGACTATAAAAAATATCTGTTTATCATGCAAAAAAATGATAAGGAAATTACTCAAGTGGAACGTTAGCACAGTGAGACCAAAAGAGATTAGCAAAAAAAAAAGGTCTGAAAGTCTTGTAAAAAAGAGTAAACAGTATGAAAAAAAATCCCATTGAGTATTTTTAAATGCGAAATAAAAACAGCGAGCGATTATGTTAATACGAAGAGTATCGGACACGCTTGAATGAAATGGCGCATTTCGACGCATTTTCATTCATGTAGTTTTGCCATTGAAAATGCTCGTTGCTGCTGAACAAAAGCTTCATAGATTGCAATTTTAAATTTATAACTTTAAATCCGTAAAAATGCAAAAGATGCATTCAACAATGCTATCAGAACACATTAAGCAAAACTTAAACGTCATAAAAATGAATGGATAACGTAAAAAAATGTGAATTGAAATGGCAACCGACGATTATTCGATGTGACTTTCGTGTGGAATGGGGACTGTTTTTTTCTTCTGCAGTTGTTTGATTTATTGCTTTTATTATATTGCGATATTTTTTTCTTTTGGAAAGTTAAATATCGCATATTTTACCCTTTTTTTCAATTTCACAATTGTTCTGAAATTCACCGATAATAAATGCCACGCTTTTGGTGAATAGTATTTATTGTTTACTTTGCCGAATGCGAAAATCACGATATCTTTGCGCTTTTTTCTCTCTCGTTTGACTTTTGCGGGTGAAAGAAAAAGGATTGTTCGCAATATGTTGTTGTTAAAGGGCATACATATGAGTTCATCGTGTCTAGACTGTGGGTTTCTCGACCACATTCATGTGCAATGCGGCACACACAAACTGATGCCAATCGAATCGTTTTCGGTGTACACTGTACATACTGGAAATTCGCTCCGAATCGTAGAAAAAACTGTGAAATCGATACGACGATTTTGTAGAAATGTAAGAATAAACTCACTTCTGGTAAAAACATGTTTGTCCGCTAGCGAAGCCGGAAAAGCTCTCTACCTGGTAAAAAAAATGTAAATTCAATCAACACAACCATTGCATCACGCAAAATAAACATATTCAAGTTCGATGTGTATACATTGAAAATGTAACCGAATGTTTTGCCATGTTCGAAGAATTCTAATGGGACTTCGAATTATCAAATGCAACCGAACTAAAACGTAAAAACGACAATATATTTTGTTCATTAACTCGTCTACTATCGATAAAACACAAAATGTGATAGTCATTCGACGAGATGATGCTTGAGTTTAATTATATTTGTGTGTTGTTAAAAGCACGTAAATAACCAAAACTTTCGATAAACACCGTCTGAGTGGGAAACACTATGGATACGAATTTGTTCATTGAAAACACATTCCATTTGTGTAAACAACGTGTTTTGGGATATTTTTTTTCATTTCATTTGGTGATGCTTAATCGAGAAATAAATGAAATTCACCGGGCTCAACAGACAACACAATGGCATTGTTAGCCAACAAAAACATAAATTAAACAGTAATAAAATTCACGTTAGATACCGAGAGAGAAGAGAGAAAAAACTGTAGGAAAATAACAAGAGCCGAAAGTTCGTACGGATGTTTGTTGGTCTAAGAGTTTACGAGCACCATGTAAGTCCTGTGTATATACTTTTTTTTTTATGCACATGAACTATCCGAAAACTTTGCACCAGCGCCAGTGGAGATTCAATTTCCATTGAGTAGAAATATTGTGGTTTTGCGTCACTTTTGTGTATTGCGTCGTGTGGCATAGCTGGGAAGACCGAAAAATTCAGGGGGGATTGGAGGGGTAATTTTCTCAAAAACTCCTAGCAAAATTGGAAAATTTCATCTATGATCCAAAAGCCCTAGCAAAATGAGAAAAATTCTATCCAAAATCATGAATTTTGTAAAGGGCTAACACAAAAATTTGATGCCTCAGGAGGGGGTAGTCCCCCCTCCCCCTGTCTGCCCAGCTATTTTTTGAGTGCTTGGAATGGATGTGGTTACAGATCATTTGCCATTGCGCTGAAAATAAATAAAACACAGGTATTAAAATTCTAATTAGTTAACCGTAGACCTACGTTAAAAAATGTCGACTAATCTTAAGTTGGTGGGTCGTTTTCGACCCTCATACGTAGGCTGCTCCATATATTTCTAGAAAAGCATTTACAACGCAATCGTTTTTTTATCAAAAATGGCTTTATTGTTTTTTCAAAGTATTCGCCATAATGGTCGATACACCATAATGGTCAAATATTCAGTTGTGTGATGAGATGTGTGAGAGCTCGCATTATCATGATGAAGAATTATTCTGCGACGGTGGTTATGCCACATGTCCACTAATTTCGAAAAAACAGGCGACCATTTGTTTCGCAACACTTCGAGCGCGAACAACTTTCGTTGGATTATCGTCACTTTGGAAGACCCATACTGTCGACTGCTGTTTAGTTTCGGGCTCATACCCATATATCCACGATTCGTCGCCTGTGACGATGTTATAGACGGAATATGATGCACCGCGGTTATATTTGTTGAGCATTTCTTTGCAACGAGAGCAAATCTTTTTTACGGCCAAATGTTCATGCAAAATCGTGTGTATGCTTCTCATACTAATGCCTCAATCTCACGGTATGTGACATGACCATCTTGCTTTATCATGTTTCTGACAGCATCGATAGTTTCTGAAACAACAACCGATTTTGGACGACCTTCACGGAATTCGTCGATGAGCGAATGACGACCACGATTGAATTCAGTAAACCAGTGATATACATGGAGCTTCATCGCCAAAGACCAAATGAAGTTGATCAAAACACTGTTGTCGAGAAAATGTGGATTTTTTCAAATTTATTTTTTCATTATTTTTTCATTATTTTTTCATTATTCTTCAATTGGCATAGGCACAACACTCACCTGATTTATTTAGTGAGCTAGAGCCAGAGCAAGAGCAATTATTACGCGTCGAGAGACCGTACAAAATTGCTCGTCCTCTAATTAATGCTGATTTTTCATCTGATGATGATGAATATATAAAGGCTGAAATCGATGAAGCCTATATAATGTCAAGAAAAAAATCAACATTTGGACGAATGGGAACTGGGGGTTATCGCGAAATTAAAGTTTCGGGTATCTTAAATTCTGCCATATTGTATTTGATTAAAATTGATCCTGATTTTAAGATATTCGAGAATCCAATGTTAAAATCCAATGTAATTGTTGCTGCCAATGATGCAGAGATCCTACGGTACACCAATTCGTTTAACCATATTCGCGTTGAAGGCACATATAAACTCTATTTGAAAAAATTCCTTGATTTTGTGACTATAAATCAGAATGAGCGATTTGAAATGGCAACTGCGCGTGATTATGCTGTTGCTGTTATAAAGGAAGCTTTTTCAAAATCAAGTAGTCCATCCGTCAGAGCAAGATCGATAGAGAAGAAAACAAATGCCTTGCGATGCATTTCAAAACTGAAATGGCGGAATGAATTTAACCAATTGGATTTTTGGATGAAACATAAGTTCACTTGGTTCACTCTCGAAGTAGAGGAAGGAATACGGAAACACGAAACGGAATACCGAGCGAGACACGAAGAAGAAAGTAGTGTATTTGCATATACGCTTCGTGCCTTGCGTCTTATTTTTTATTCCCCTTTCTCATCTTTTTGTTGGAGGTGTCAGCGAACGCGTTCGTAGAAAAAAAGTTCGTTCGTATAAAAAAATTTGGTTCATGTTCGTTCGCGTTCGCAAAGGACACCACTACGAACGAACGCGTTCGTTCGCAAAGTGAAAATTGCTGTTCGTGTTCGTTTGTTTTCGTGACGAACGTGAACGAACACGAAAACGAACGTTCGTTGACACCTCTACTTTTTGTTATGTAGCGTAGCAGCCTTTGCCATGCAAACAGCTGAAAAAGGGGAATAACAAATAAGACGCAAGGAATGAAGCGTATACGCACATACACTACTTTCTTCGTGTCTAACTCCGTATTCTGTTTTGTGTTTTCGTAACTGACGCACGGTGCGAATGCCCCGGGTGAACAGTGCAAATTGAGTGCTTGGGATAAATTGCTCATTTTTTTGAAGTGTTCATTGTTTTTTTTATCGATACTCACCTACTTCACTTCGGAATATTAGTTTGATTTTGAATTTGCAATTTTTTTACCTTTAAGTATTATTTAAAAAAATGTTCCTTAAAAAAATATTGTATATTTGAGGACACGATTGTAATCGTGTATGATTCCGATCGTCCACGATTTTTTATGATCGTCTACGTTTATCTAAAAAGCGTTAGATGAGACGTTTCCGCTCATGAAAGCGTGCGCAAATCGTGTCCTAGGAAAAAGAGCCTTAAGAGAATTTAATACTATCTTAATTAGTTGCACACATGTTTTTCAAGCGAAACGGTCACTGATCTGGTGCGTGGAACATTGGCACCGGCTA
>NW_022199333.1:0-6499 GCF_009176525.2 Contarinia nasturtii | reverse complement strand
GGTGAAATCAGAATGAAAAAAATCGCATTCCATATCATCTAAATCACGATCTGGACTTTTTTCACTGTTTGAGTGCTCTATACCGGGTCTCCGAGAGTTTCATATAAACTTGCTATGTGATGCCTATTGAATAGTAAGCGAATACCAATCGTGATTGAATCAATAGGCGTCATTTGGCTATTGCAAGGCGAGTTTATATGAAACTCTCGGAGACTCGGTAGAGAGCAAAAAAGTGAAAAAAAAGTTATTCTTTTTTCTCATTTCACGAACACCACTGAATTGTCTATATCATGTGGTGTGATCAGAACGTAAAAAATTGTCATCTTTTTCACCCAAATCGTTGTCCAATGCTATCTCGCTCTCCCTTGCATGTATAAATGTTTACAACGGACATTCTATTCACACACATTAAAATTGTTGACAATGTATTTGGTAATCACATTGAGTTTTGTGTCGACGATTTTTATTGCGCAGCAAAATATAAGTGCGAGTTGTGTGTGAATAGAATGTCCATTGTAAACATTCATACATGCAAGGGTGAGCGTGATAGCATGAGACAACGACTTGCCATTTGCCAAGCACGATTTGGGTGAAAGAGATAGCAAACTTTTCACAGCAAATGATATAGATCATTTAGTGGTGTTCAAGAAATGAGAAAAACATGTTTTTTTCTTTCACTTTTTGTGCTCTATACCGAGTCTCCGAGAGTTTCATATAAAGTTGCCATGTAGCAGCCAAATGACGCCTATTGATTCAATCACGATTGGTATTCGCTTACTATTCAATAGGCATCACATAGCAAGTTTATATGAAACTCTCGGAGACTCGGTATAGAGCACTCAAACAGTGAAAGAGTCCAGATCGTGATTTAGATGATATGGAATGCGATTTTTTTCATTCTGATTTCACCTGGTGATACAGAAATTGAGTAGAATTTGTAAATCGAAGAAAAAAAATTAATTATTTTTTTCATTTTTCGCGATTTTTCACCATCTACATGGGGGGCTTGTATGAAAAACACGGAAGACCGCTGAAATGACGAACGCCAAATATATACGGACCTACGACAGTGCCATTTCAGCGGTCTTCCGTGTTTTTCATACAAGCCTCCCATGTAGATGGTAAAAAATAGCGAAAAATGAAAAAAATAATTAAATTTTTTTTTCTTCAATTCTCAAATACTACTCATTTTTCTGCATCACCTGGTGAAATCAGAATGAAAAAAATCGCATTCCATATCATCTTAATCACGATCTGGACTTTTTTCACTGTTTGAGTGCTCTATACCGAGTCTCCGAGAGTTTCATATAAACTTGCTATGTGATACCTATTGAATAACCTTATATGTTTGCATTTGATTTACATTCCAATTCATGTTGAAGATTTTTTCACGACTTTTCTGATCGATCTCATAAAAAGCGTAAAAATTAGTCTTTTTTTTTAACTCGTAACATCAAAACCAATTTTTTCTATTCGTAACATCAACATCAATTTTTTTCATTCGTAACATCATAAAAAAGCATTTTAAATTGAAATACACGGGAAGCAATTTTTCAAAATGTAATACCAAAACATAATTTATTGAAGTGTAACACGCCGTGTTTCATTTCAATAAAATTTGCGTTGGTACTACAATTCAATGAAATCTTTAAGATTTGTTACACATTTCTATGTTCTCAGGAGAAGACTCACTTTCATTCTCGGACATTTATATGCAGTCTTTTTCGAAAAAATTCCCGTTATGTCAACGGTCAATTTTTGGTTTTTGGCCCCCCACATGGAATTTTTAAGTCGCAATTGGCACCACTCGAGAGCTTACTTTAAGACCTTTTCAACGAATATGCATATGTCCTGGCATAGCTGTCCACGAACGTTCGTTCGTTCGTTCGTAGAATTGTATTGCGTTCGTTCGTTCGTTCGTAGAAAATGAAATGTTCGGATTGTTCGTTCGATTTTTCCCGCTTTTCCTCGTACGAATTTTTTTTTTTTCACTTTTTTTGTGCATTATACCCAGTCTCCGAGATTTTCATATAAGGTTGCCATGTAGCAGCACAAAGACGGTCGAAAAGACGAAAAATTTTTTTCCAATATTTTCGACTGTCTTTTTGCTGTTACATACGAACAACGAACAGAGAACGAAAAATCCGAACATTTCATTTTCTACGAACGAACGAACGAACGCAATACAATTCTACGAACGTACAAACGAACAAAAAGACCAAAAAATATTCTACGCACGAACGAACGGCTCGTTTTTGCAAGGCATGCGTTTTTATGCACTTCTGAGCCTGCAGATATATAATATAGAAATATCTACCCAAAAACTAATATCCATTTGACATGGATATATAACTTTATAATCAATTATATATTTTCGACAATACTTCATACACCCCGCCTAAAGACAGAGCTATACACTAGAGGGTTAATGTTATCCATTTTTCACTTATAATAGAAAACATGAAAAAAGTCAAAAGCATAACTTGATCTGTTAGTATCAACAGAACATATTGTAGGTCGTGGTGGGAAATTTGGATCACTTATAGAAATGATAAGAAGTGAATAAACTACTTAAGTTTATTGGGTTCTCCCACCGAAGAAATGAATTAGTTCTTCATACAGGATTTTCGAATACAAGCAAATGAGTATTTTCATTCTGCATGGATACCATTGACAATTCAATCTTTTTTTAATTTGGTTAGAAAAAATCGGCAAATATATATTCTACCATCACGGTAACCTGAACTTTTGTTGTTTTTTTAAAAACTCTTTTCAGGAAATTTAACATAAAGGGACGGAGACGGAGCAAACCATTTCAAAATTTAATCTTATTATCCAGCTGGTGTTCGGCAGGTGAATGATGACTGTGCGTTCTTTTTAAAACAAAAGTTGGATATCTTTAAAATATTAAACAGTCTTGGTCGCGAAATTCAGCCAACATTTTTAACTTTCCTTAGTACGATCGATAAAGGATGAAAAAAATATTGTGAAATTAAGAGATGCTCTTATTGAGTGTGAAAGTCTGAAGAGCATCGTACCCTGTAAAAATTCTTCTCATCAAAAACATTAAATATCTTCCGAAGTATTTTTGAGAAATCGTGCGGCGTTCCAAAAATAAATGTACTACCCATGGCGATGAAGCATAGATTTTCAGATTGAACAAACTCTATTACGAACTCTGAGTTAGTGTGTTAATGGTGTTAATTATTTGTTGAAATTTAAGACATTTTATTCATTTAGTGTATTTTTGAGATAGTCTTGGACTTTAATCAATAAAAAAAAGACAACACACATCGTGAGATTTTTTTGATGTTTGAACAAAATTTTGTGATTTTTTTAAATTTTGTACAATAGTGAATGTTGTAATCATAGGTGTTAATTTTTCTACTAATTAGTAGAATTTTTATCAGTTTCATCATTTTTATTATTTTATTACTTAGTAGTTCTTAGTAGCCACTAAGAAGTAAAAATTATTATTTTACTAGCTACTAACAAATACTAATTATTAGGTCTTAGTAGATTTTTTATTAGAATGTTAGTAGATTTTTTATTAGAATGTTAATAGAAATTTTATTAAAACGCCTATTGATTCAATCACGATTGGTATTCGCTTACTATTCAAAAGGTATCACATAGCAAGTTTATATGATACTCTCGGAGACTCGGTATAGAGCACTCAAACGTTGAAAAAAGTCCAGATCGTGATTCAGATGATATGGAATGCGATTTTTTTCATTCTGATTTCACCAGGTGATACAGAAAATTGAGTAGTATTTGTAAATCGAAGAAAAAAAAATTAATTTTTTTTTCTCATTTTTCGCGATTTTTCACCATCTACATGGGATGCTTGTATGAAAAACACGGAAGACCGCTGAAATGGCACTGTCTGAAATGGACCATTGTCTTCGATTTGTCGAAGTTTGTATCGAACCTTCAAAATCATGCTTTGGCGGACCGACTTGTTGATTTCTTTCAACTTCCTCTCGAACCCTCGCGCCAATTGTTGCTCGTTTCAAGTATTTTGGACCTTCGCCTATAACATACATCCAAAAACAGACGAGAAATAATTAATTTGGTGTTTTTTTGTGAAGTTAAACAGATGGTTCTTTTTTCATGGAAATGTCATATTTTAAGAAGTGAGCCATTAATGTGGTTTTTTCTGCTTGCAAAGCAAAATTGTGTCTTAAATCAGATAGTTCTCAATGAATTCTATCGATTTCAACAATAATTGGTTGAAAATGGAGCATGTAATGGAGGTTTTACCTTACGTTTCAGCACCAAATTCTCGAATAATGGCTCTAAAACACCTTCCAAAGAGGATCCTACCAAACAAACACCCGTTTATCAAAGTTCGGGTTGTTGACGTCTCTAGACTTATATAGTAGTGCCCTAACATAATCAATGCAAAAGAAACCACTTGCACTTGATTCATGGTTCGATTTGGCGATGAATGTTTCTTTGTCCAAAATGATGATTTTTTCAGTGCAACATGCTATGAGTGAAGTAAACACCCAATTTCAGACACCCTTTGGAATTTTTTCGAAACTTATTTTGCTGATTACTTAACGATAGTGTCTAATTCTATTGTTTTAATCCAAATTAAAACAATATAGAATACGAATTTTTAGAGAATACGACCGTACTTTTTGCTTTTTCTAGAATCCTCATCTTCATGCTAAGTCCATGAAACACGATACATGGTTCGAAGAGAGATTGGTTCATCTTTAGACACATGCACAATTTGTTTTGAACTTAGCTCGCCAAAACCATTTGAGACACTTTTTCGTAAATCCAATTTGTAGGACATTGCGAATGAATATAATTGAATGGTTTGTGTTTGACAGTAGAGTAGGAGTCCCGTTAAGTCTCCTATGTGCATTGGTTTACATTTTTGGTTTTTTAATGCCGCGCAATAAATTCTGTAGTTTGTGCAAATTTCAGTGGCACATATGTTATAGTATAATATTTATTATGTATATTCGAAGTTGAACTGAACTCTTCGAAGACCTTACCAGTAAAGTACCCAAAGTGTGAATAAAAGTTTTTGATGTAACCTTTACAGATCGATATAATGTGCCGAAAAAATATTTTTGTGAAAATAAAGGCTGCCCAGATGCCCCCATAAGGGCAGGGGAGTACCCCACCATGTCGAAATTTGGTCGGATCAAAAAATTATGTACTAAGTTGTCCAGAATGTCGAGAGTAATTTCTTATGACCCTTGTCCTCCAAGCCCCCCTACCCCCCAGGGGGTCGAGAGGTCAAAAATCTCCAAGATATGATTTTTTTTTATTCGAAACCTTGAAATTCGGAATCAGCATCTCAAATTATCCTAGAAATGATATTTGTCTCGTGCCCATTCACCCCAAGTCTCCCAATAATTCAGAGCCCCCCATTAGGTTAAATGATACAAAGTCGATTTTTCACATTTTGGGAGCGGAATTTCGCACTCAAATGTATGGCACACTATAACTAATTTTATCCGCACATTTCGAGGTTTCGAGTAAAAAAAATCATATCTTGGAGATTTTTGACCCCTCTGGGGGTGGGGGGACTTGGAGGGCAAGAGTCATATAAAATTTCTCTCGACATTCTGGACACCTTTGTAGTGCATTATGTTTTGATCCGACCAAATGACAGCTGTCAACATCGCATTGTTTTTTTTCTATCGCTCGTCATTTATTTTCACTATTTTCAATTTTAAAAATAGTTTTTGTATATAAAAAGTTAAAAAAATGTGTGCAATAGCTGAATTAACAAATTTCTTTTAGCAGTGGAAACAAAATTTTCATAGAATGTATATCGCAAACAAATAAACAAATTGAAAGATTGCTTCAGCATATGGGATTAGTGAAGCGCGCTATAATACCACATAGCAACAACTACGAATGGGTTAGCGATGAATACAAAGAAGATGAATTTAATGACATTTTCATTTGATTGTCACCGTTGCCCGTCAGTTGCTCAAAGTGCGTGCATAAATTCCAAGCAACCATGAAACGAATGAAAACGGGTCAAATGGAACGGCGAAAGAGAATGATGAACATGAAAAACAAAAGAAGAAACGGAAACGGTCACGTCACAATAAGAAGAAGAAGAAGAAAGCGAACAAAAAACAAAACGAGGTCACAGCCGGTGAAAATTCTGACCAAACATCATCACAACAGCCACAATCAGACCCAAACGCATCAAATAATAAACAAAAACAGCAACAAGAACAAAAACATAAAAAACGCAAAGACAACAACAAGAAACAGGTATACAGCAACATCAACAACAAAATCGACGAAATCGGCAGCAAAATCGACAGGAACATAGAAATGATCATGCACACACACGCAGTAATACATTCAGCCGTTCTTTTCAAAGGAAGAATTTGGTAACTGACCGTCGACGGGGCCATTGGAATGATGGTTTCAATAACCAACGTCATTTTAAGGATGTTTTGCCGAGAGCTAGTCCGCATTTTGATGATTGTGATTGCCGCTCTTGTTTTATTGA
>NW_022199332.1:0-9432 GCF_009176525.2 Contarinia nasturtii | reverse complement strand
TTAAAGCTTTGTTCCAAGCTTTGTTCTTTCTCTTTATTCATCGCTCTTATTCCATAAATGATTATTTCGTCAGTTTTTGTGGATTGTGATTATGATATAAACATTATGTCGCTCGGCTCATCAGTTCAGTTTCGTGCAAAATTTTGATTTCAATTTGTTAAATAAAAAATAAAAGTTGCTCAAAACCGATATAATTATAAAAGTTGATAACTAAAATGGGTACGAACTATACTTTTTAATAGCCCCCTAATCTAAATTATCTTGAAAAATTAATTTAATATATCCAGGACTGCCGTCCAATGGCGTTGCACAAAACGGACAAACCGCTTGAAAACCCATCGTTCCATGTGGTATATCTACGTTTGCCCAATATCTGTTTCGAAAAAAGAACATAACTCATTTTATTATTATTAATGTTATTCATGGGATTTTTTGAGATGTAATGGTTGCATCACAAATGGTGTACATACTTGACTGTTTTTTCGGTAGCCATATGACCACAAGGATTGAAGGCATACGTTGGTGGACCAAAATCTACATAAAATGCTGGCTCACAACCCATGCACAATGTCACCACCGCACCTTGTTCCAAACACATTGGACATCTTCTTGTCGATTTTTCTTGACCTTGGATGTGACCCCAATCATGATTTCCTAAAAAAAAAGTTCAAACATATATTTAGCATAGATTTATAACATTGAGAATTGAATGGGTAAGAATAATCATGACCTCCAAACATTCTTTAAAAAAATACCAATTCAAGACGATGAATTAAAATAAATGAGATACTAACTCGCGTTTAAATAAATCTGATACTTGAAAGATATTGAAAATAAAAGTGGTATGTATCACATTTATTTTCAATTCGTTCAAGTATCAAATTTATTTTCAATTCTGACTAGTATCTCATTTATTTTAACTCATTTGTGCATTATACCGAGTCTCCGAGAGTTTCATATAAGCCTTCCCATGAAGATGGTAAAAAATCGTGAAAAATGAAAAAAATAATTAATTTTTTTTTCTTCGATTTACAAATACTATTCAATTTTCTGTACCATCTAGTGAAATCAGAATGAAAAAAATCGTATTCCTTATCACCCAAATCACGATTGGCACTCGGTCCCTATTCAATAGGTGTTACATAGGAAGTTTATATGAAATTCTCGGAGACTCGGTATAGAGCACTCCAAAAGTGAAAAAAATTCAGATCTTGATGAACATCATTACCTTGAACATGACCACAATTTAAATAAACGTAAGGCTGATTAATGTGGTCACTTAATGTGACTTTGCGTGGTATCACAAGCGTATTCAACCCAACTGGACATTGGGGTCGTCCCTCATTAATTTCATCTACAAGCTTCTCTAAATCACGTTTTCCCTGTACAACATTTTTTTTAAATTGAATTGAAATTAATTATATATAAAATTTATATTATAAATTTCAGATTCAATGTGCAAAGTATACCGGTGAATTCTTTAGTCCTTCAGCTGATCGCCATAAAAGCGTTGCACCGCATAAATCGATCAATGTACCGTCCTGTAAAATGTTTGTTTCGCCGTAAATCTATCGAAATAAATAAAAAATGCATGGTTGTGTTGATATTGCATTTGCACAAATGGGAAAATACAGAAGAACATGTTATTTATTAAATTGATTCGTACTGGTTCGCCTTTTTGTTGTGCCGATCTTGATTCTCGTAAGCCAAAAACGTCACCGCCAACCGAACACTCTCGCCATGGTGTTGTCCCTGGATTTTCTGTATTGCCACCAACAAACTGACCTTTTGGATGCATTATTAATATACCATTTGTTGTTAAACCATCTATTTCAACGTTGTCTTGCCACTTAGTTGCTTTTTCCTAGTCAAATAAATAAAAAAAAAATTATACAAAAAAAATCAATGAATTTTTAAATTGTGTTTTCTTTGCGTGAATTATTATTAATAACTCCAAATATTATGCAATTGAAATGAATTTCAATTCATTTCCCAATTTTGAATGTAAATGGTAATTGAAAATTCAATTCAATGAATTGAAAAAAATAAATTGAAAATTTCAATTTGCATTATTTAATGGTAATTATAATTGAATGAATTGGCATTGAAAAATTCGAAACACTGAATGGCGGAAGTAAACCTGTAGATATTTTTGGTATTTAAGCTCACCCCTAAAAATATATTTCTACTCGAATCGAATCCGGCTGCATAAATGCGTGCTTTTGATGGTTCACTGCGATCAACTAAAATACGGCATGCAAATCGGGATATTGTGCTCTGCATAACTCGCGTATCTTTCTTATCACCAGGCAATGTATCCATGACAACAAAATCAATCGGCGCTTCTGAAGACCGTCCAATCTAATGTGAAAAATAGAAAGGCGTTTTGAGTTTTGAAAGTAATTTCGTTTATTGTTTATTGAAATGTTGTTTTTCATGGTTGACATTGAGTGTGTTATATTTATATTTATGTATTTATGTGTAATATTTTTCAATCCCAAATGCAAATATAAATATGTTAATAATATAATTTAAACATAAGTATTTTATTGACCTCCCAAAAGAATTTAACATATCATAACCCTCGTACGGGAATTCGGTGGGAAATATATGGTTCATTCCATATTTTTATCAAATAATCAATAAATACTCGATAATACATCAAATTGCGGAAAACACAAGAGAAACTAACACAACTAATTGATACATTTCGGTTTTGTGACAACAGCAATGTGCCTCTCTGAGTTTAACTCTGATTTTCATGTATATCAGAGAGATGAGAATTATGTCTTGCCACCGTATCAGTTTGGATGTGATGTTTTGAATATTCAACAGGGGACAGCGTACACAGAAACAAGTATTCGAGTACGCTTACGTATATGAGTTACGCACTCTATTTTACTCTATTTTTGGTGTTAGTTTCATCGAAAGTATGTGACGATACACTTAGCAATCATATTCGTTAGCGTATACTCATATGCACGCAACGAAACATAACTCGTTGAACGCGTGCGGGAACGTACATATGAATGTTCGAGAATGAATGTGAGTCTTCTCCTGAGAGTTTATTGAAATGTAACATCGCCATACAAAAAGGATCGAGTACTATCTGTCAAAATATTTCCCCCTATGCCAAGCGAAATTAATTCGATATACGGCGCTGATGTAAATGTCACTCTGTCATTTCACAATAATACTTTTTTGGCTTGACAATATATAAGCTCTTCATTTAAAATGCATACACATTCATAATTATTGAATCGTTGAAAAAAAAACATGTCATAAAATATTTTTCTAACATTTTTCATTAAAAAATTTATTAAATTTTTTTTTTATAAAAAAATTAATTTGTTTATAAATTACAATAATTTCAACAAAAAATGTTTCATCGATTAAATAAGAATCCAATGTAAATAGTAATGACAATGCGACACCTACCGTAAAAATGCAAAAAGAAACTTAGTTGGTATCCATTGTAGCATTTTTGTCCACCATGACAGCATCTTCGTTTTACTTGACCAATCACAGAGAAGCAAAACGAAGATGCTGTTATGGCGGACCAAAATGTTACAATGCCAAATAAGTTTCCTTTTCTATTTTAACGGTAGGTGTCGCATTGGTATTACTTTTTACATTAGATTCTTGTTCAATCTATGAAAAAAAAAATTGAAATTATTGTTATTTTTAAACAAATAAATTTAAAATAAACGTAAGAAGAATATTTTATGATATGTTTCTTTTTTTTACTCGACCGTTCAAAAATTATGCATGTTGAATGAAGAGCTTATATATTGTCAAGTCAAAAAATGTATCATTGTGGAATGACATAGAGTGACATTTAAATCAGCGCCGCATATCGGATTTATTTCGCTTAGCAAAGGGGGAAACGTCGTACTCGCTCCTTTCTGACAGTCAGCATTTTTTGTATGGCGGTGTTACATTTCAATAAACTCTCAGGAGAAGACTCACATTCATTCTCGGACAATCATATGTACTACACATGTATCTCTTTTTTCACTGTGATGCGTTTACTTCGATGAAACTAACACCAAAAATAGAGTTAAATAGAGTGCGTAACTCATTTTGAGGGGTAAAGCCTCTACTAACACCGTAAGTGCGAGTAAGCGTACTCGAATACTTGTTTCTGTATATAAATGACTCAATATTTTTAATTTATGACCTCCTTTTGAGTGAAATAGTATCTAGTTCGCTTCGAAATAAAATTGTATAAGTAAAAAACACTTCTCTCGAAGTTCAGTGTGACGCAATACTATAAATCTGAAAATGTTCTGATATAAATTTTCAGTGACGCGTTCACTCAAATATGTACAAAATGTTATTATTGCGTCGCCTCTAAAATGCAAACACAAAATGATTTACATGTCTAAAAGTTATGTTTCACTTTGAACGAAAAATCTGCTGTTTTTTACTCTAAAGCAATTATTTTCAATTTTTTTTTTGTAATATATCCATAAAAATACTAAGCCGCTGCAAGTATATACAATTTTAATTAAATGGGAGAACGGTTTAGTTAGTTTTATAAAGAGTGTACGTTTCCATATTTTTTGCGGCGAAAGAGGCGACGTAATAATAACATTTTGTACATATTTGAGTGAACGCGTCACTGAAAATTTATATCAGAACATTTTCAGATTTATAGTATTGCGTCACAATGGGAACTTCGAAAGAAATGTTTTTTACTTATATCAATAGTTTTGATAGTATTTTGGTTACCGTTAATATGTTCAAAATGGCAAAAGATGAAGATTTTTGTATAGGAAATGTACCATAGAATTCGTTCTACTGCAAAATAAATGTCATATTCAAGCCGAAAGATCTAAAAAAATTAAACTAATTACTCAAAACGGTTACCATCATTGAATTCCTCGGGTCGGAATTATGTAAAATCAGTTGTCAAAGTGAACAAACAAAGTAAAAACCTAGTACATTGCAGTTGATTACTAAGATATTAAAATATAGGTGGCCGCCCAAGTTCACACTTTTATCAATTTTCACCAAATAAAAGAATGTTGTCGTTTCAAAATGTGCATATTGGCTCAAAATTGAGTGCGCTTTCGATCTATGAGGATTAACTTCGATTTTCATCGATTTTTCCCCATTTTTTGAGGTCTAGTCATTCTGATATAACCTTTTCCGCTGAATTTTTTTCAAACTTTTTTTATTGCTTCATCAAGATGACCTTAATGACTTTCCAATAAGCTAAGAATGACGTGATTCTGTTAAAAAATAACCCGTTACCTGTGATCAAAAATGTCCAAAAATTGAAAATTTGCCGAAAATTTTTTTTTCAAAAATTAAAATTTCTTTTTTCAGTACGTTTTTGGGGTTCTGTTCTGATGATTTAATTTTATACATAAGTAATATTGAGAATATAGTCAAGCTTTGTGTTCAAACACATTTTTTGAAATTTTTGGGCTGTGTGCGCGAATCCAGTTTTGATTTTTTCTTGCAAAATACACCTGGATGTGATTTCTGTGACCATTTGGCATAGGTTATGCTTAAGTGCAACGTTGATTTCGAAATATTTCACATTTTCGATACACTCTAATACTTAGTGCTACATACACCCGATACATTAGTCACTCTTGTACTATTTCAACATTAATTTCTTTCTTTAGTTGTAGAATAAAATTTAGTAGTAAGCTCATGTTAATTTGGATGTTCAGAGCGTGTCCATTTCAACTTCGAATGAAAATATGCTCCAGGGAAAATTAATCATCGGTGCGAATTATTTACCTGAAACATATCTGTGTCAGTATCTTCTTTGTATTCCACGATAACCGCTTGATTTCGTGACAATGTGTATGATATTGAATGTTGATTCGCATCCAAAATGGCCTTTGATGTTTGAGGTGATTGAACTATATAATGTCTAGATCTTCTAACACCATTCGCTTCGAGTCGTTTATACAATACAAATTTAGAACGTCGTCGGCCTTTATCCCCTTGTGGCAAAAATCCATTATATCTGCAATAATAAGAATAATAATATAATATTAGAATGACCAATTAAGTTACTTTTGCTGCGATGAATAAATCGGGAGATACGATGACGTTTAACTTTTAATTATTTGAAGAGGATTCTCCCACATGCATGTTTCAAGCATTAAAACTTGCTGCAGTTTCCTTGTTTAAAACTTGCTTTGGCTACATGATTTCAATGAAAGCACATGGCAGTTCATCACTTTCAGCTGCTAATTAAAACGTCAATATAAACATATTATGGTAGCTTATGAAATTAAGTCACGCAACATGAATATTTGATAGAAGAAGGAATCAGCTAACGATCCATACATATCATCATACTCAAATACACATCAAAGGAGAGAAAGAGAGCGCGAAAGTAATGTAAAGTCACTGTAAGTGCACACATTTTATTGTTCAACAGCCCGAGAATCTGATTGTATTTGCAGAAGCACATAGTGTGCGTCACTGGGACATTTTCTGAACACAAATAATGAAAAATAATAAATATGATTAGTTGCGAATCTTGGCATCGAATTTTTGACCGTGTGAATGCTGTTCAATGTTGTTGTTTTGTATTTTATATCTTCATTTTACTCTTTCCGCTAACATGCCTTACCTGGGTTGTACATGTGTGAGACGGAGATTTGGGGTTTCTTCTTGTTTCATATTTGCACAACATTCGCAAAGTATTTTTTATTTTTCACAATTAAAAACCCTTCTTTGTTTTACCTCGCACACTACTTGTACTCAACTTTTTTAAGGGTTAACATTTTCAGTAAAAGGGAAATGACTGGTTTTTTTTATTTTTAATTTAATCGTAAGGATACAATATGAAAAAAGAACGTAGCTACATACCCTAATATCACTAACTCTCCATATTTGACTTTTGGTTTGTCAGAACGTCCTTCAGCTTCTGGATCAGCCAAAATGGGCGACTCTGTGCCGTCCGTGCTGCAAATAAAAAGAAATCAAGCATTATTTGAAAGAAGGGGAGAATCAAAAAATGTTTGTCGTTTAAAAATGATATACTAACTAAATATTATTAATTATGAATGATATATTCTGCTTGAATATAATATGAACTGAACAGAAATCGACATGATGGTTCATTAGCTCCAGTTACGGTATAACTATTTTCTCCAATGACGTAAACGGCATTGTGTTTTAATTTTGAATAACCGATAATTTATCGGAGCATCAAGTTTCAATATCCGAAGCAATAATACCGTATATTAAGTATTGGTCATTTTGTATGTAAACTGCACAATGATATATGTTCTATTCAAACAATGTCCCAGGCATCAAATTTTCACATTACCCCTTTACATAACTCACGATTTTGGATAGAATTTTTCTCATTTTGCTAGGATTTTTTGAGGAAATTAACTCCGCGTATTTACCCCTGAAATTTTCAGTCTGCCCAGCTATGCTTGAAAATATCACCATATTTCATTCGATTTTGAGTTTCGTTTGCAATTCGAATATGATGGTTATCTAAATTGATTTTACTATCTTTTTCGTCCTCGTTTGAGAATCCTCTTTGTAATGAAATGAGAAATAAATATTACGATACAATAAACACGGAAAAAAGATTAAATTCTGAAAATTCAAATTAAAGGAGTTGGTGATTTTCCTTCATATGATGTGAGTCTACTGTCAAACGTCAATATATTATCGAACCCTTCTATGAAATGTACAGTGGCGCCACTTTTTGGTACTAAGTAATTCCATAGAAGGGTTCGATAAAATATTGACATTTGACAGCAGACTCACTTTTTCACGAACTTCTTTCAACGTTTTTTCTCTTGTTCAAAACAAACAAACTGTTTTATTTGTACTTTCATTTGATATGTTTGTATTTGCCCTTTTTATGCTCCGTTCATATTTTCAATGAAATTACGCAATTAGTCAGTTGGCGTTCATCAAAGAATAAAAATCAAAATACCAGAAAGAGAATCAACACATACATGTACAAGCACAAAAGCGACATAATTTGTTCACTATCAGCCATGTTTCGCCGACGACGATAGCAACGGCAGCATCAATGATGCTGCATCATAGACGATTTTTAGAAGCATAATTTTCTAAATTTTCATTCAGTTGATTTCATTTTGGCCTTGCAAAACATGCTCAATGTGGTACACATGTTTCGCATTCGTATTAAAGTATATGCAGCTATACCTCACATATGTGGAATACAGACATGGAATACCATGTTATTAATTCATCTTCATCGAATGGTATACTATCGAACACGATTAAATCAACTCTCTATAGCGCGCCACTTTATTCAATTCAAATCATATTTTCTCTATCTTTAATTGAGTAGTTTTTCATAAACATGGATGGAAGGATGGATATCAGTTTTTTTTTCCTTTTTTCCACATTATAACAAATGTGCTATGAGTGATTTGTATAATAATTAAGTTCTTACTATTGTAGCCTTCACAAAAGAACAGATACATTTTCGATTGTAATCAAGTAAGGCAAATAATTGTCCATTTTTGTCTAGGGGAGAGAAACCAATGCTAGTTTTTCTAGTTTATAGCTAATTTACTAGTTTATTGCTTGAATAATCTCATGGGGCGGAAATGAATGAGACGAAATTTTCTCTCTCATGGGCGCAGCCATATTGAAAATTTTGTATGCGCTTATATGTAAAATGTGTGGCGCCACTGGTATATTTGATGGAAAAAGAAGAACATGTTTGAGTCTCACTCGTTTATATGTAAATTACATAGGCATTTCCAGGCCATGAATAATCTAATAATGCTAATATTCCTTTATGAAATTGCTAGTTTTCTAGTTTTTTGTTCTGTCAAATGACAATCAAATGATTGTACTGACACAATGAAGTATTTTGACGTTTTGTTGTTCAGACATATTTTTATGTGTTTTGAATAATTATACACTTATAATAGTGAAAATTAGTTTAATTATTCTTTTTTAACACAAAATCGTGCATAAAGTACTTGTTTCTTTCAATAGACGACTTGTAAAATTGATTTAGTCAGCAAATCATGGCACAATATCAAAATGGCGGATCAAATAGTTTTTGTTAATTTTTCTAGTTTTTGCTAGTTTTTTTCTAATTTTCCTAGTTTTTACTTGAAATATAAAAAACTAGCTAATGGTTTCCGTCCCCTAGATTTTTGTTGTCCGAGTAATTACCATTTGGCCTTTAATTTAATTCAAAGTTAACCATTCGTTGGCCAACCAACTTTTGAATATGTAAGAATGTCAAAATTATATGTATTCTATGTATGATTGATTATGGAATTAGTTAAAATTGAACGATTAATAGATGAATAAAATTTGAGTTACATTACAATTCGACATTAATTCTTCGATTGGAATCCAAAACTTTATTATGCATGAGAATCCCTTTAGATTTCTTACCAGTAAACATATCGAAGTGTTAATAAAAGTTTTAAATTTCCTTAG
>NW_022199331.1:0-2656 GCF_009176525.2 Contarinia nasturtii | reverse complement strand
AAAAAGTCTCAATGAATTCTTCCAGCAAAAACAATGGGCACAAAACTCCTTTTTCACTGATGGTTCTGTCAGAGAAACAGGTAGTGGATGCGGCTTCTACTGTGAAACAGAGAACCTCACCTATTCATTTCCCCTGGGACAAACAACAACAGTCAAACAGGCGGAAATATCTGGAATTATTCATTGTGCATACAAAATACTGGGGGACCCAGTACGGGGAAATATAGCTATCTTCACAGATAGTTTGGGAGCCATAACTGATCTTAAGAATATTAAGATGCAAAATGGTTTGGCTATGAACTGTTACGAGGCACTCCAGCGCATTTCTGAAACGAACAACCTTAGGGTGGTTTGGATCAAATCTCATACTGGTATTCGGGGGCATGACCTGGCAGACGGGGCGGCAAAATTGGCTGCACACGATGCAATAGAGGGTCCAGAACCATACATACCAATTGAATATTCACGAGTCAAGAACCGATTAGCTACTTGGCTCAGCAACAGATCCCGCCGAAATTGGCAGGGTACGTTCTCATGTGAGCAAACGAAACACTTCGTTCAATTCACATGTTCAAAACTCACGATGGAATTAGCCAAATTGCCCAAGGAAGACCTCCGGATGGTAATTGGTTTACTTACCGGGCACGCCAGGGTCAATTCTCATATGAGAAATCTAAATCTCAGAGACGACCCGGACTGTAGACTGTGTGGTGGAGAAGGGGAAACCACTGCCCACCTCATAGATAGATGTCCAATGTTGGATACCATACGGGCTGACTTCACGGGCTGGAGATCCTACCCTTTGATTCATGCACCGAGTGTATTCAAATTGGTAACGTTTTTCAAACGGGCATGCGATGACAATCCATGCCTTAGAAACATTTTTGGATAAAAGACTATTCTCGTGTATTCAATACACACACGGGCGTCTTGCAATAAGTTATGAAACTTGAGCAACGAGTAACTATATTAAAATTTTACTGTTTAAATAGGACACTCCCCGTTTTGATCCAATAATCCAATCCAATAATCCAATTGCTTGAGCAATTTGTTGAGCATCATTGCGATTGGGTTCAATTTTTTGAAAAAAACTATTTATCAAAGCGGCACCAACACGATAGTCGTCAATTAAATGAACTAGATCAAATGAACTCCAATTTGCTAGGGGCTTAATACGGCAAAAAAATTCACAGGAATTCACGTAAATTCACACTTTTGAATAGAGTGGTTATTGATGAGTTCGGTGAATTCGTGTGAATAGAATGAAATGTGTCAAATTAATAAAGTGAGGTTATGATAGCCGCAATATTTTTTAATTTATTATTTTTTCAATATTTCCGAATGTTTTCGATAGAAAATCGCTCAAAATTGAAAATAAAATTAATTTTTATTAAAAAAATATAAAAAACATTTACAATTTTGTTATACAAAATATAAATATTGCAGTAATTGCCAGCAGAAACTATTCACCACTATCTCACATATTTGAATGAAATCGCCGTAGAATTCACCGGAATTCATTCGTTTGCTGAAAAATTCAGTTAATTTAGATATTATTATAGAATTCAGTCGTTGAAAATTTTGAATGAAGCCCCTAGCCAATTTGAATTGAACCCCGGTCCAACAAAACAACATCGCCTGGCTTTAGAAGATTCATTATTTCCACCGAATATTTCTCAAAAATAGATATTGATAATATAATATAATTGCAATATTGAAACTAACTTAATGGAGCTTTCTCTTCATGCAATTAATGCATTTGAAGAAAAAAAACAATTGGACATATTTTACGCAGATATACAAAAAGCTTTCGATGTCGTGAATCAATCATTATTAATCCAGAAGATGGCAAAGTTCCCAATTAGCAATAATTTGCTTCGTTGGTTCATATCATACTTTGAGAATCGTAAACAATATGTGAGAGTAAATGGCGTAACATCTGATTCTTTTGAAGTTCCATCGTCAGTTGGCCAAGGAACCATTTTGGGACCTCTGTTATTTTTTATATTCTTTGATGATTCGGACAGCAATCTGGAATCGGTGTCAGCTTTAAACTTTGTGGATGACAAAAAATTACTTAAAATAATCAAAAACAGTAATGATGCTCTGGAACTACAACTTTCCATAGATAAATTCATTAGATGGTGTGACGAAAATGGACTTCAAGTTAATATCTCAAAGTGCAAAATACTGACATTAACACACATCAGAAATCCAATTATACATGATTATTTTATCAATGGCAAAACAGTCGAACGAGTAACGGAAATTAGAGATCTGGGTGTTGTGATTGATTCCAAGTTGAGCTTCTCAAAGCACATTGAATATATAAAAAATAAATCATCGGCTATGCTGTCATTTGTTAAAAGAACATGCAGGAGAAAATTCGATATAAATAGTGCCAAACTATTGTACGGGTCTCTGGTTCGCTCAAACATGGAATTTGCGAGTTCAATTTGGCTACCACATCACAAATGTTATAGAATTGCAGTTGAAAGTGTTCAAAAACAAGCAGTTATTTACTTGAATGGCGATTATCTGAATAGAGATGAGAATAATTATCAACTTGCTCCATATATTGACCGTTGTAAAGAACTTGAATTGGTGTCATTGATTCGTCGTCGAATAAATGCAGCAATATTATTTTTACACAAAA
>NW_022199330.1:0-9403 GCF_009176525.2 Contarinia nasturtii | reverse complement strand
AAAAAAAAAGTTGTACTAAAAGATACTTCCAGTTTAGTACAAATTCTAAAAATGTTAGTACAAATTAGTACAAATTGAGTACAAATTATTTATGGGTGTAATGACCCCCTAGCTCAAAATCACCCGTGAGTTGTCACAGAGCCGACGATGTCAATTATAATTTGGGCCATTTGTTGGGCGACCCATTATATGAATTATACAAGAGAACATGTGATTCCTATGATAAAATTACGTCTTAACGTTCTATTTACTTTATATTTCAATATTGTATCTTGCTAAATGAATTTATATTTATTGTTATTTTATCCACTATTTTAAAGAAACACAAACGACGAGCTATGTGCCATAGCAGGAATTGCCAGAGAATTAATAATAATAATAATAATAATATTTATTCACCGCCAAAACTGGCTGAATCTTTTGAGTTTGTACATAATTTTTATACATTTGTTTGGTGGGAAAAAGGTATGAATCAATGATACACATTTGGTATACATCTGATCACCGTTAAAAACCACATCTTTTAATAAAGATTTCTAATAACTAATTAGCTACTTCTTACAGTAATAGTTAAATAGTTAATAGTAAACGGTTCAAATTACCGTCAAACAGCAAAAAACACTTATAAATACTAAACATTTTCAAATTGCACGCGGTTACAATGAGTCAGAAAATAATTAATAAATAAATAATTAAATAAATAATTGGATAAATAAATAATTTACATCTTTACAAAAATCACAATGTATCACATTAGATCGTTAAAGAAAACAGTGTTATAGTGGCACAACTACACTTTACGACATCCTCTTTAAATCGATTTTTTTGAGAAATTTCATTTTTTTAAGTTTTGAAAATGATGGGGAACGATGAATTGGGTTTGGGGAAAGCTGATTTAAGGATCAAAAATATTGGACCTGTTCGGGATATGAAAAAAATCAGCCCCTGTAAAAGGTCAATTTTTGGGGACAAAATGGATATTATCAAGTGATATCACGTCCAGATTTCAAAATTAACTATATAGATCAATAGTAAATGAAGAAAAAATAATTTGGTGAAAAGGGGGGTTGCCCCCCTTGGGTATTAGTGGGGGGGAGTACCCAACTTGTCCAAAACCTCATTGGATCAAAAAGTGATGTATGGCAAAGTTGTTCAGAATGACGAGAGAAATTTTTTAGGGTAGCTGCCCTCCCCCTCCCCTCATCCCCTACGAGGTCTGGGATCTTTACCCCTTAATTTTTAATTTTTTCGATCAGAAACTTAAAAATTCAGATTAAACCTCTCTTAGGTGCTATCATGCATGGGTACAGTTGAAAAATCAAAGGGGGGTTAATTTTGAACATGCCAGCGCGTTAGCGCTGGCGCGTTATGCATTTATTGATGAAAATGTGTGTATTGAATACATTCGTCAGCGCGCGCGCGCTGACGAATGTATTCAATACACACATTTTCATCAATAAATGCATAACGCGCCACCCACTCAAATTCCGACTCAAAAAGAAAGAAAATCGACTTTACAGTATCGGACCCCCTAGGCCCCCTAGGGGATGGGGGGAGGGGGAGGGCAGCTACCCTAAAAAATTTCTCTTGTCATTCTGAACAACTTTGCCATACATCACTTTTTGATCCAATGAGGTTTTGAACAAGTTGGGTACTCCCCCCCCCCACTAATACCCAAGGGGGGCAACCCCCCTTTTCACTAAATTATTTCCCCACTCCCAATATATCGTTCCCCATCATTTTCATAATTTGACAAAATACCATTTATAAAAAAAATCGATTTAAAGAGGATGTCGTAAAGTGTAGTTTAGCCGTTATAGTTAGACACCAATGACAAGTTAGAAAAATGGTCATCGCTTAAGGCTAAAAGTCGAGTTTTGAAAGTTGATCGTTTTGATTGCGTTGAAAATAGTTCGTGGACCTTATTTGACATTTTGCACATTTGGTTGATTGGTACTGATGGATTGATTTTGAAGTTCTTGTCATTGATTTTGAAGTACTCCACACATCTTAAGTTACGTCCATTTTGATTGCGGGCAATTTCAGTCTTCAGTGATGGGCAGTGAACGTTATTTTGCATCAAGTCGAAAATGAATAGAATTGATGCGTTGATACGACGCCTTTGGAGTGATTGCATGTTTAGTTTGCCTAGGCGAGTGCTGTACGATGAAATCCTGTAGTCATTTGAAATATTTGGATACTCCTTGAGAGCAAACATTGAGAATTGACGCAGGCACGATTCGATTTTGTTCTTGTGTATATCATGGTACGGGAGCCATACCAAACAGCCATACTCCAAGATTGATTGTACGAGGGCGCAATATAATGACTTGAGAGTATTGACATCCGGAATATCGTAGCAAAATCTCTTTACGAATCTGAGTGCTGATGTTGCTTTAGCCACGATTGAATCGATATGTTTGATGAAGTTAAGTTTGTTGTCAAAGATACCTCCCAAATCTCTTTGTTCGCTCACTCTCTTGAATTTGTGACTGCCATAAGAGTAGGAACTTACGATTTGCTCTCTCTTTTTTGATATTGACATAACAGAGCATTTGTCAAGATTTAAATGAAGTTTGTTTGCTTCGCACCAATTTTTTAATTTATTGATTGCAACTTGAAGTTTGATACAGTCATTGGAGTTAGCGATTGAAGTTGCCAATTTCAAATCGTCAGCAAACAGAGAGATAAAAATGTCGTCATCCTTAATGGAATTAACAATGTCGTTGATGAAAAGCAGAAATAGGGTGGGGCCCAAGTGACTTCCCTGAGGAACTCCTGAGTTAACGACAAACTCACTTGACTCCATTTGCCCATATTTCACGAATTGACGACGATTTGACAAATACGATTTGATCCATTCGATTAAGTTAGGAGGCAGATTGAAGTTTTGTAGTTTTGAAATCAGAATCGAATGATCAACAATGTCGAATGCCTTACTGAAGTCAGTATAAAGTACTTCTACCTGCTTATCTTCGTTCACTGCCTTCATAGAATAGTGCAGGAATTCTAAAAGATTCATCGAAGTCGAGCGACCTTTCATAAAACCATGTTGTTGTGGAACTATTTTATCGGCTACCATCTTGCTGATCTCCAAATTAATCAAATATTCGAAAAACTTGGCGATCGTTGGCAATTTGGCAATGCACCGATAATTTTCAACGTTAGAACGTGATCCCTTTTTGAATATTGGTCCAACGCTGTAACGTTTCCATCTCGTGGGAAAGTGTCCAGTGGAAAGCGAATCATTGAAAATCATTGACAGCGGTTCGTATAATAAGCCAGCACAATTTTTAAGAAGGATTGGATGAATTCCGTCTGGTCCTGCGCCTTTCTTAGAGTTAATTTTTAGTAACTCGTCAAAAACAGAAAATTCGTTAAGAATGAAATTGTCAACGGAAGAATTTGTATGAGTTGAAGCTTGTGCTGTCGATTGAATTAGAGACGGTTGATTTGCAAAATTATTTTTGAAAAATGTTGCAAACATTTCAGCTTGCTCCATCTTATCAACCGATGATTTGTCACCATAATGCAACGATTTTGGGTCACAGTCACTGTTTTTCTTCGTGTTGACAAAACGCCAGAACGATGTAGGGTCGGACTTCAATGAAGAAGTCATTTTGTCGACATACGAATTGTACAGTTCCGTGTTAAGTTTGCTGTAATTTTCAAGCGCAAGCAAATAGTCAGAGTCATTGTTAGTTGACTTCGATCTTTTCCACTCCTTGTTCTTTTTATTTTTGAGAGACTGAAGTTGCTTGTTGTTCCACGGACATTTCGATGTAATCTTTTTCGTTCGAACAGGTACGAACTTTTCAATCGTCTCGTTAATAATTTGGTGCAAAATGTCGACTTTATGGTCAAGAGGCTTATTTGAAAAGTGTTCGGAAAAATCGATTTCGGCAAAGTACCTATTCATTGCAATGTAGTCGGTTTTAAGGAAGTTTAAGGAGTAGTTGACAGCTGTCAAAGCGAACGGACGTGAAAAAAACGCACCGCATCGACAGTAAAAAATTTGTGCGAGAAAAATTGATTTTTTTAATCGAAATAATCGACGACAGTGCACAAAAATTATATATTCGTAAAGAATAAATCGCGATTCACGCGGATAAAGTGGAGTTCAGCCGAAAAGGCGGAAATAAAAGAAATTTTGTGTTGTGATTTGGTGCATGAATTGTGTATTGAAAGTGACTTGTGTTTTGTGCCAGCAGCATAACCTCACACATTAAATTGTTGAGTTATCTTGCGCCAAGACCACCACTTATACACAGCGCCATCTATTGGTGAGTATATCAAGCGCAATAAAATAAAGCTTGAATTAGACAATTTGCAACGCACACTCACTAGGTACAGCGCCATCTATTGGTGAGTTTATCAAGCAAATTAAAACAAAGACTGATATAGACAATTTAAAACGCACAACACAACAATTCTAAAATAAAATGAATACTGACGATAAAATAACAATGTCAGATGAAGAACGATTGCTTAACTCGCCAAAAAAAGGTGACACAAGCACGCCAAAATCGAAAAAGAACTTGCGCACGGATAATAAATCCGGAAGCAGCAAAATTTCGATTGAGGAGTATCAAATTAGACAGGCTGCCCTTAAATTCGCTGCCGAGTCCAATTTGACAAAAGAATCAGTGAATCCAAATTCAACCAGCAGTGATGGAAATATTACTGCGGTGAAAGGTTCACGGACACAAACCATAATAAATGCAAGTACAGGACTAGTTCGAACTATTTCTGTGCAATCAAGAGCCACACAAAATGTGCAAAAAAAACAATTAGCTCCATCGAGTGGTAAATTTGTAAACAAAAACCGACCGAATGTGAAGCATAATTTAAGCACAAAAAATTCAAACTCTGCGCCTTCCACAAGCACAAATGTTGGGGACAACAGAGTGAGTGCAAGCCAGAATTTGAATGTAAACGTTCAGGAAGTCCCATTTAAACCACGCAGACGTGGCGGGAAACGTTTTCAAAAACAAAAGGTGGCCCAAATAAATTATGCACAAAAGCAAAACCAGCAAATGCCAGAACAATCTACAGCCTCTACTTCACATTCAGCAACTACGTTGCGAGGTGTAAGTACAAATAAAACAGCCACAATTACATCACAACAGATGTTAGGTCAGGGTGATAACATCAACTCGACTAAAAGAGGCCGTGCAGCTGGTGACACACCACCAGACCTCGTAAGAGGTAGCAAACTGCAACGAAACGATTCAAAAGGCAATGCTAAGACAACAGCTCTGCATGCGGGCGTTTCGACAACGAATGTTTACTCGAAGCGGACTGCAGCGAGTGTGGTCAGTGATGCAAACCTTTTAGTGGCTATTGTTGACATGCCTGTACAAGGTGTAGTTGTTCCGTTTACAAAGGAAAGACATGACAAAATTCGAGCAATGTTGACTGCTTTCTTAATGGCTCAGCTGGAAAACCCACAAGGTAGTATCCATACATTTACGGAGGTGAAATATGTGCGCGGTCATATACGTGTAAGGTGTTCTACACCAGGCGCAAAGACATGGCTTGCTAGCGCATTACAATACGCACCTCCTAAGTGGAAAGATATGAAATTGGCAGTAATCGATTACGATAAAATACCGTCTCCTCAAAAGATCTCAGGTTTCTTCCCATTTTGCACTTCTGAGAACGAAAAGATATGCGAAATGTTAAACCAAATGAATGCCTGTATAGATGTTACACGTTGGACAATTTTGACCAGCAAAAAACAAGACAGTGGCACACATATAGCTTTTGCAGTGGACAAAGATCAATTTTCCATAGTGAAATCATGCAAATTTGAACTGTACTTTGGTTTCGGTACTGCGACGTTTAAAGATATTACTAAAACAGTCAGCAATCCAGAAGCTGAGGTGGAGTCAGAGGTTGAAAACGATGACACAATGGAGATTGAAGAAGAAGAGAAGACAGTTATAGAAAAAGACATAATGTCTTCGAAAGAAACTGACGAAACACTTGTAACCCCAGCAGAAACTGATAGTAATGCGATGCAAGTGGAAGATATTCCAACTGGTGTGAATGCTCAGCCTGAAAAGCTAGATGCAGACATATCATTTGTAGACAGCACACAAAAACCAGGGGAAAGTGTAAATCCACTGGAAGGTGCTCCACAAATGGAAGGAAAATAGCCAATGGCAATTCACCAGTGAAGACACTGCATAAATACAAATAATAAATGCGAATTCACTATACATAAATAAACCTATATCATTGTATACAATATGCAAATGACTGAAAAAATTTATGTAAAGCAAATAAATATGCATCATTGCATAGGAGCTACTTCCTTAATAAGTAGCAGCCTATGTACCGCGCAAACAAAAAAACAAAACCTTGTAGTTTTGATCCAGGAACCCTGGATACAAAAAAACAAAGTGACAGGTTTTGATGAAGACGCGGTAAATGTTTATTATAACAGGAAAACAAATATGAAACCAAGAACATGTATTGTAACGTCTAAGAATATGCACGTGCATCTCATGCCGCAATTCAGTAACGGCGATATCATAACAGTTCAGGTTCATATTAAAACAAACAGAGCAAGCGAAGAAATTCTACTAAGCTCTGTATACATGCCATTTGAAGAAAGGGTCAATATTCCAGATAAAACAGTCCGCGAAACTATTGAGTATTCAGCGGAAAGTGGGAAACCTATCATCATCGGCGCGGACTGTAACGCACACCACATATTGTGGGGAAGTACAGACACTAATACGCGAGGTGAGAAATTGATAGAGTTTTTAGCAACCACAGAACTTGAAATTTTAAATGAAGGAAATAGGCCAACTTTCTCAAATAAGCAAAGATGCGAGGTTCTGGATGTGACATTCGCAACTCAAAATTTCTCGCATCGCATAAAAGAATGGAAAGTTTCTGAAGAGGAGACACTGTCCGATCACAAGGAGATTAATTTTTCTATTGCTGATTGTGCAAATGAAAACTCACTATTCAGAAACCCAAGAAATACAGACTGGAATACCTTTAACAGTATTCTTGAGTCAAAAACTAGAGACAAAAAAACGTACACAAACATTGATACAAGGGATAAATTGGAGAATGCAGTTAATAAACTAACAAAGAGTCTAAACACTGCCTTCAATATATCATGTCCTGGTAGAGCAAATAAACCAAAACAAAATCACTGGTGGAACAGCGAGCTACAGCAATTAAAACTGGAGACTCGAAGGCTAAATCGTTTAGCAGAAGCAAGTAGAGGTACTCCAAGTGAAGAAAACTGCTTTCTCGCACTACGTAAGAGTAGACACATATATACCAGAGAAATAAGAAGGGCGAAGCGGGACAGCTGGGAAAACTTCTGCGGCAGTGTAAATGGCATTGATGCAATTTCCCGTCTGCATAAAGTACTAGCGAAAAGCCCAAATAAAAGCCCTGGAATTCTTCGTAAATCAAACGGAGAATATACAGAAACACCTGAAGAATCAGCTAAATTATTACTAGACACACACTTTCCCGGAAATGCATTATTTAATGCTGAGGGAAACGATACGAGTGTGAATGCTGAGATAGAAACAGAGAATGAACTGCAACCAGAAACTGAAGAAGCAGCTAAACAAATAATAACAAAACAAAGAGTAGAATGGGCAATACACTCATTCGAAAAATACAAATCACCGGGCTTTGATTCGATCTACCCAATCATGCTACAAAAAGCATGGCCAGTCTTAGACAATTACTTGATCGAAATTTACAGAGCAAGTGTCAGACTAAGCCATGTACCGAAAATGTGGCAACAAGCTAAAGTAACATTTATACCAAAACCAGGTAAAGATGATTACTCTCTCCCTAAGTCATTTAGACCAATCAGTTTAACCTCTGTGTTACTCAAAGGTCTAGAACGACTGGTAGATCGGCATATAAAAGAAAATATATTCGAATCAAACCACATAAACAAAAACCAACATGCATTCCAAGAAGGGAAATCAACTGAAACAGCACTCCATGAATTGGTTTCGCAAATAGAAGACACTTTCGAAAAAAAAGAATATCTACTTGCAACATTTATGGATATTGCTGGAGCTTTTGACAATATCTCATTTGATGCAATACGGGATCATCTTGAGAGATGCAACATAAAAACACCAGTTAAAAACTGGATAGGATCTATGTTACTAAATAGAACCATCACATACGAAAACCAAAAGTACAGTATCACGGTGAAAGCCACAAGAGGAACACCACAAGGGGGTGTGCTCTCGCCAACGCTTTGGATACTTGTAATGAACAGCCTCATGCAACGTTTGCAGGACAATGGATTAAAAGCCATTGGGTATGCAGACGATCTTACAATTGTGTGCAGAGGGAAATTCATGAGCACACTATCAGAACGAACGCAGCTGGCAACAAAAATAGTGGAAAAATGGTGCACTGAAGTGGGTTTAACAGTAAACCCAGACAAATCTGAAATAGTGATATTCACCAAGAAAAGACTTATCGATGGATTCATAAATCCAAAAATATTCGGTAAGATAATAGAAAAGAGAGAATTTGTGAAATACCTAGGTATTACACTTGACTCTAAGCTACAGTGGAAAACGCATATAAACCACCGAATAGATAAATGCCTAAAGATTTTTTGGTGTTGCAGAAATGCCATAGGGAAGTCTTGGGGACTATCACCAAGAAGCATACTATGGATATACAATACAATAGTGAAGCCGATGCTTGCATATGGCTCCTTTCTTTGGCATGACAGTACAAACAGTGATATAGTTAGAACTAAAATAAACCACGTGCAGAGGGTGGCATGCTTAGCCATAACCGGAGCAATGAGCACAACACCACAACCTGCATTAGAAGCACTTTTAAACATGCCCAAACTATATCACTATTTTCAAGCAGAAGCAAAAAATACAGCATATAGATTGCGCCATTTCATAACTGAAGTACAGCAAAGATATGCAAAACATACCTTCATTCTCAATGAAATGTATGAACAAATAGGAACTCTAAGTGCTATTGATGACCAAATTAAAACGGTATACATCTTCGAAAAGAATTATGAAGTAATTATACCTAACAGAACAGAATGGGATAACGGGCATGTAAAGGTCAACTACTATGCTCAGGTATACTTTACTGACGGATCAGTAAAACCGAAAAGCAGTGGCTTTGGCGTCTTGAATGCCCGAAATCATTCCATAATTAAAGGACATTGCGGGAAATACGCACAAACTAAACAAACCGAACTAGCGGCCATACTCGCTTGTAGCATTGATGCCATGTCTAGAATAAATGAGAACCATATTTATATTTACAGTGATAGCATTGGTGCTCTCAATGCCCTAAAATGCTGTGAAATCACTAGTAAACTGGTTCTAGACTGTGTGCTGCAACTAAACGAGTTAGCAAG
>NW_022199329.1:0-2800 GCF_009176525.2 Contarinia nasturtii | reverse complement strand
ATTTAGACAACAAAAATTGATTAAGATATCATTTATTTCAGAGTCACTAAAATAAAAATAGAAGCAAGTCAGAAAAAATCAAATGGAATAAAAACAGAAATGACGTTCATTCTTTTATAATACTCATATTTATTTATTATTTGTTTTTCAGGTCTGTGTGTGAGTTCACAATCTCTCAAGGTAATTTCAATGTTTCCTTTTATATCAAGCGAGGATTTCGGCATCCGTTGATGTATTATTTGTGGATTTTTTGGTGTCTGGCGTAATTTCCCTTGCTTTTGAAGCATTTTGAGCATATTCCACAGCGGAACGGTTTTTCGCCGGTATGGTGAACTCGAATGTGATTCTTTAGTTCTGGTTGCTTTGGACTTTTGTATCGCCGACATAAATGACATTCGTAGCAACGTCTCTTGCACTTTCCTTCGTGAATGTCCTTTTCAGTTTGTTGAATAAAACTTTTGCAGCAAACCGAACACTTGAATCTCAATGGACGAGGATTGATGTGAGTTTTCATGTGGCTATTCAAGTGGCTTGCTTGTTTGAATTTCTCGGTATGGCTTCGCGCCAGTGTGTACATGCAAATGTCTTTTCAAACTCCGCTTGTGCAATGTAGAGAAATTCTTGCAAAAATAACATTCGTAACGTGAAATGTTACAGACAGCTTCATGTTCCGATTGCTCATTGCTATGAGAGAATCCTTGCAAACACTTCGAACAACTGAACGGATATTCGGTGACGTGTGTTCTCATGTGGATTTGAAGAGTTATTTTTTGGGTGAATTGCTTAGGACACAAAGTACATGAATGTGGTTTCTCACCGGTGTGCTTGAGAATGTGTATTTTCAAGTTGTGTTTATACGAAGTGGCATACTCACAGAGTGAGCACTTGTGTTGTTTTTCCTTTGTAGACACCTTTTCTAAATCTTCTGTACTTTCCTCTTTCACCTCCTGTTTAATCGCACCCGAATGACAAAGGCCATCGAAATCGGACCATCCATTTGCTCATAGTCAGTCGACCTGCGAAGACTGGTGCCAGAATGCTCTACCACGCAAATGTCACCTACATCTTGTGGCTCTTCTTTGACACCCGGCTCAGATTTCACTTCGATTCCAAGCAAATTCAGTTCACCATATTCGCATGACATTTCATTTGCGTCGTTTTTATCGAGAGGTGGTTTGCCATGACTATCCATTGCGTCGCAATTCACGTACTGTCAATTGGAACAATTTTCCATAAGAATTATAGCATAAATATTGTAGAGAAAAAAGATCCACTTCGAAATTTTCTTACTTGTTTTTGTCCGTGAAGAGAGAATGAAATCGATCGATAATTCAATGGCACAAAATATATTGTATCGCAAGTTACGTACTGTCAATTGGAATAATTTTTTCATTATAGAATATTCAAATCCACATGAGTACACACGTCACCGAATTACCGTTCAGTTGTTCGAAGTGTTTGGGACAATTCACCTTTTCGCAGCAGCCAAATCCGATTAGGTTTCGATCTCAAGGCCCACAATTAATTGGTATTAATTTATTATTTGACGCTATTAAACACCAAATATGGCGGCTTCAATAAGCAAAAATGTTTGTCTGTATAAGTGCGGTCGCACAAATTAAACGTGGACAGCAATCGACGACAATTGATGGTTTGATGCTGTAAATGCTGCTGATACACAGACTTGCACGACCGCACTTATACAGACACACTCGGATCAATTCACATTGAATGTGAATACCATCGAAATGGTATTGTCGCTAAACGATGCATATTTCCAAAATACTCAAAGCAATGATGATCGTTCTGTGCGTAAATCCAAGAAAACGATGTGATTTTATTTGGATCTAATTTTTTATTTGTAATTTGGAATTAGAAAAATAAAAAAGAGTTTTTCACTTGAAATTAGCCTTTCAATCAAGCTTTGACCGCAACGGAAAAGGAACGCATTTACGGTACCCAAAGCTTATGAAAATCCACCCAGTTTCTTCTCACTAAATTTCACAAAGTTGAACCGAATCAGTGATACAAAAATATAAAACTCTCAATCAGTGAATAAATTTAAAATTGAAGCGAATTTTAAATCAATTAAATTGAAATTGGTGATTGCTTTTATGTTCGAACTGAATTAGAAATTCAAATACGGTCCAATCGATCAGCGACAACAGTCAACTACTTTTGGAAGAGAGGCTACCGTCATCGTGTGTGCTATATATCGTCATATCAGGACGTTACTACTATACACAAAGATTTTCGTATCATAACCGACATAGACATTCTATCAAAGACATAATCAACATTATTATTTTTATTCAAAATAATTTTCTTTTATCCATTGTAAGTGATAGCATAATTTGATGCAAAGCACAGCAACATTCATTATTACATTCTCTTTTCAGATCGTTGGTCATTGGTTTTCTTCGTTGAAAAATCAACATTTCTAGACAGCAGTTCATAGACATTTCAAAAATGGAACCACTCGTTGTCATCACTCAAGTCTGTCTTACTTGTGGACTTTATATCACTAATGTTACATCGTTGGAATCCTATACTCCATCCAGCACTCTTTGCAACAGATGCAATAAACCAATGACGATTCAAACATCATCTGAATAATGGTATAAGACTTTCATCCTAGAATATTTCATTGCATTTGTCAATTTATTCTCGTCAATTTTGATCTCATTCTGACAGGGCGACTAATTCACTGCAAGAAACATCAACGGAATAACACAAAAACTATAGCCAGCCGAAACATATTTGTTTTAAACCCTAATTTTGTTTGGTGAATTAAAATGAA
>NW_022199328.1:0-4151 GCF_009176525.2 Contarinia nasturtii | reverse complement strand
AGTTTCCTTGTAAAAGTCACAAAAAAATTGAATTTTTGTATGGGAGCCATGCCTGTATGATACTTTAATGACGTGAAACTTTGCACAGACTATTTTTTACACAAAATAATAACATTACGACGAATATTTTGTATGGGAGGTACCCTTAATTTTGGTTGAAATTTCTCCAAACCCTACGAATGTTATTTTTTTGTGAAAAAATAACCTGTGCAAAGTTTCACACCATTAATATAGCATACAGACATGGCTCCCATACAAAGATCCAAATTTTTTGTGACTTTAGTTATGGAAAGTGTTTCAAAAATAATTTTTATGGCAAAATTAACGTCAGACATATTTTTTATAGTATTTTGTTAGAAAATAGAATACTTTCAAATGTCGTACAAATGGGTTCATCATGAAAGTGTGAAAAATCTTTTCTCGGGTACTTCTGCTATTAAATTAAAAAATATTTCGTTGCCAAAGTTGAAACATATTTTTTGGTTTCGAACTTTATGACGCTTGAAAGGCTTGAAAAATCGAACAAATATTATTTTGAACTTTCTTAATAAAATACGCAACTACCACAGTGCGGAAAAGTTCGTCTTACTCCCGTAAGACTTTTTATTTTGGATTCCACTTTGAAAAATATTTCGATTCCACTCACCATTTATTGAGTGGATAACGAATGGATTCGGGTGGAATTACGTTTCTCCGCAACTTTATTGGGTGGATAAAAGATGGAATAAATGAGTTTTACTTCAGTGTTATCTTGATTACTTTGGATCTAGATGAAACTTGTTGAAAAAAAGTTGGAGACACCCGCGGTACCAAATTGTTTTAGATTCCTTATAAAATTACCTTTCGAATGGTATATAAATTATGGAGTTTCCGGCATGTTTGCTGGCGTTTTACGCTGGCCGTTTAGCCGAAATATGAAAAATTGTGAGAAAAATCGGCTTCCGAATCTTATTGCAAGCAACCTAGTTCTATGATTTTGATGAAACTTTGCCAGATGATAGCTCTTGAAGCCCTCTTTCCAACGGTATATAGGTTATTAGCCAATCGAACTTGTGAATGTGTTTCCCAGGTGGCCGTTTGAGGCCAAATTAGTGAAAATATTGGCAAAGTCAACTTTCAAGGGGAAATTTATTGAAAATAAGTTGCAGTTACGTGAAGATAAAAATTGTTTTAGAATCTCCATAAAATTACCTTTTGAATGGTATATAAATTATAGGGTTAACCAACTTTTTGAAGTGGCAGTGCATAGGTAGCCGTTGAGGCAATGTGAGGAAAATATTGGCAAAGTCAATTTTCAAGGTGTAATTAATTTTAAAAAAATTGTAACTCTTCACTCAAAAATTCAAAATATTAATAGTACGGTTCCACGTTTCACATTAAGCTCTACGGCCAAAAACTGGCAGTGTATATTCATATATGCACATTGTGAGACGTTGCTGAATGCATTGACATTTCGTCTAAAACTGAGAATACCAAGAATACCAAGAATACCAAGAATACCTTCAATTTCGGTGAATATCTCAAGTAATATTCCATGTGTCTACCCCCTAGATGTGTTGTATTCATTTAAATTTACAAGAAAAATACGTGATCTTTATTATCTGAAGCGATTGAGACTCAACTATATTGAATGCCATTCAATGAATGGTGTATTCCATCGGCGAAAAATTCATTTATTAAACATGTCATCAAAAAAGAAGCAAACATAATTTAGTTAATTAAAAGTCGACTTGGAACTGGCTGCCATATATTTTGTACATTAACACATTTTTAAATTAGAAGTTATAGTGAATTGCTTTGTCAATACAATTTAACTGGAATCGCATGACGACGAACGAAGCAATAAGTCATTGCCAATTACTAAAGTTGGCATTGATTGCAAATAGGAAATAGAATATACCATATTTGCCACTTAAAATGTGCAAAAGTTCTTCAGTTCTTTAGATATACTTGCTCTTCGCGGTTGATTTTTCGTGTTTTGTGCAACTATCAAAGTGAATATTGTGCCAGAATACTTTCTTAGGTAAAATTTGCTATTATTTTACTTTTCCGCACACCTAGTGTGTAAGGAGAAAGTATTTGGTTTTGGAGAACAAATTTGATTTAGAATTTTACATTTCATTCAAATGGTTGTTTCTCTGTTCTTTATTTCACAGATTACAGGCCATGGATAATGTAGGAAGAAAACAACAGGCATCAAGTTCAAATGGAAGGGCATCGGCACCATCGGAATATATGTGTACATCGCTTAAACCCGATCAGCACAGCATTTATATGCACTGCGGAAGTGCGGGCAATTTTCTTGTAAATATCACTCTTTATTGTATTCGGGTGTGGCATTTGAAAAGTTATATAGATTAGGTGCGGGCCGAAGTTCTGCGGTGCCAATAACAGCTCTGTCGATCAGAAATAAAAGAAGATCCAGTTGTAAAATTTGCCCAGGCAACATTTTTTTTTATTAGCAGATAGCAGTATCACAATTATATGGAGACTCTAGTAACTTCAAATACCAACCCGCACAAGGAGTCAGTAAGTTATTTTCCGTTCATCAACGACGTCGATCCATGCGATTGACTTTGGTTGATTTTAAAAAGATTGATGTTTTCATTATCACACACAGTTGCACCTGGTCGAATAGCCAACTCTCCACCGGGCTTGGAGTATTTGACTCAAGTTAATCAGCTATTGTAAGTTTGATGTATCTACATTTTGGCGTTTTGAAAATTAATTAAAAAAAATGTTAATTTTCTTAAACAATTTGTTCCATTGCCAGAATCAAACAACAAGTTGAACTACAGCTTGGCAATAGATTCGTCATCAAAAATGCACAGAACCAAAATGTAATTAAACAAATGTTTGTATTGGTTTTTTAAAAGTGAAATGTAATTGATTGTCTTGAAAAGATTTATTGGGCCAAAGAAGACGCTAATTGTTTGGCAACCTTTTTTCTCGGCTCAGGTCGACCGTTTAATATGAAAATATTGGACAATCGCCATGTCGAAGTGTTGCATTTATATCGTCCAGCTGCCCTTGGATTCACCGATTCTATTGAAGTATCAACATCAAGTGGCCAAATTCTTGGAAGAATCCAGCAAAAATACACACTTGTTTATCCAAATTTTAAAGTGAAAAATCATAAGAATGAAACTATTTTACGCATAGTTGGTCCGGCGGTTAAAATGAGCTTGGGTGATGTTGTGTTTGAGGTATAATAACGATTTGTGTTTGGGTATTATTCAGGGAAGTCGTATTTTTGTTTTCTAAAAACTTCGTTTTGAACAGGTGCGGTCATTGAACGATAGAGAAGTTGGTAGAACTAGGGGCTCGGATAAATGGAAAATGTTGAGAATATTTTGAATATTTCTCATATTTACGTAATTATTTGTCATTATTCAGCTCGTATATGGCACCGATGTAAAACACACACAACACGAAATAAAATTAAAAAAGCCTAAAAAACTTATATTTCTTTGATAAAAAAATAATTTGACTGAAGAACATCAAAAATGTATAGGTAAAAGTGTTCTAAGTTTGTGTGATTTTATAAATAACATTCCACAAAATGACATAATATTATTGTTTAAACTCAAAATATATCAATATTTCTGATTATGTGTGTTTTTTCATCAATAAAAGATACTTCCGAGCCCCTAGTGGTAGAATATCAAAGAGATGGTCTGGATTGGCCCACGAAGTTTTCACGGAAGCCGACCATTTCGGTATCAGTTTCCCAATGGATTTGGATGTTCGAATTAAAGCCACATTACTCGGAGCTGTGTTCTTTTTGAAATTCCATTTTGGGTTTGATTTCTTGAACGATCTTCTTTTCTTTTCGGTTTTCTTTTTCTTCTTCAGAATCATATGTATTTCGAGTAATAGTAGGCGGTTTTTCTGACTACTGGTAACATAGTTTTTTGTGGACAAAATTGACAAGCGATATTAATTTATTACCGCAAAGAAAATGTTGAAACAAATACAGCCGAAAAATAATTTTGTTTTCGAAACGAAACGAATGAAATTTCATAATGTTCGAAGGTGTTTTGATCCAGATGGTTTTGACGATAAATTTAAACCGAAAACGTTACATTCATATTTCATAATCTTCTTCAAATTTTTTGTTTCCATGCGTACGTAAACCATGTTATTATTTA
>NW_022199327.1:0-1847 GCF_009176525.2 Contarinia nasturtii | reverse complement strand
AGCCGACGGTACAAATTGTAATGGAGCTTTGCCAACGCGAGTTTGTTGTTGTTAGCTGGAAACATCTGTTTCACAGCTAACAAACAGCGAATTTACGTCAGCATTGACTCAGCCATTGATTGTGTAGCCGTCGGCTGTTTGATAAATAAGTCTGTTTTAAGAATGCAATGGAATGCAATTAAGAAAATGGAATGTAATTAATAATGAAAAAAATATGGAATGCAATTAATTGTAAACTTGAGCGGTGAAAGTCGGGTATAAATAAAGGAAGTACTTCGGTACAAGTTTTGTCTTACCTTTGACTGCTCAAGTACCAAGTCAGTTAATATGGTCTTTGAATAAGACCATATAACATTCAGGGATTGTTAAACAGGGATTGTTAAAAGTTAAATGAAATTAAAGTTTTATAAATTAAAATAAAATCTTGTGAAGTTATTAAAGCAGTTAATTAATCTCACTGCCGTAAAAGAGATTATCTTTAAACAATAACCAGTCATTGTTGTTGTTGGAGTAAAACACCTGTTGTTTTGCTCTGAAACAAAATGAGTAACTATGTTTGCCACGAGCGAGCTTGTTTGGTTTCATCATGGTTGATTATTATATATGGTATATATTTCAGTTTATTTGTAGTGTTTCTTCACTTGAAATCACTGAGTTCTTCACACTAAGTCGCAACCAAGAAGGCTGCGAATACTGATGAAGAATAGGTAAAACAAGTAGTGTCTGCCTTAAGTTATTGTAAAAGGAAAATAAAGTACAGAAACGTAAAATCCTGGAAAAGGGAAAAGAAATTAGTGTTTTCAGTCAACTATCAGTTTAACTTCTCACTGATATAAATTAAAAGAGAAGCAGCTTTAATCAGGTTCGTACGGTCAAAGGAAAACATTGAAAGTTGAATACAAGAGTTTTGTGTTTACATATTTATTATTGTTGTGCTTTGTGTATGTTTAATAAACAAACATGGTGAATGAAGATCAATTGGACCTACCAAAACACTTTGTTTTGGAACTCATTCCTAAAGGTTGGGAAGACACACAATTATCTTGTGTCAATTGCAGCCATTGCATTGAGGTGCATCGAAGGGATTTTGGGTTCATTTGAATTAGAATGAGAAGTGGAAATGTTGATGCATCGAGGGAAAATGGCGTTTAAATGCATCAACTGTTGTTTGGATTTGCCAAATCCAAATTATTATTAATAACACTGTTCGGATTCGGACATCCGAAGTGAAACTAAATTAACACTTCAAATTCACTTGATCAACTGACGATACGAATTCTGGTGGAGCTTTGTCGACGCTTGTTGTTGTTGGTCAAAACCATATGTTGTTTATTAGGAAATTGGGAACGCGTCGACATTGACTCAGCCATTGTTTGTGAAATCGACAGCTATTTACGTACTTTGTTGTTGGAATAAAACATCTGTTGTTTACTCCAAAAAATTCGTATAGCTCGTTCGAACTCTTCGTATAGCTCGTTGCAAAAATGTTAAAATAGATGTAAGTGACGCAAGTGTCCACCTTTTTACTCTATTTTTGTCATTAAATTTTAGTACAAGTATCTGTGGAATAGTGGTACTTTCTTACTTGAATTCTCCGAGTCCTTCTCACTAAGTCGCAACTGAGGTTGCGGATACTGTTGAGGGATAGGAATTCAGTCATTGGAAAGTGGTTGTTTGTAAGACTTATGAAATGATGAATTAGATAAGTAAAGGAAAAAGGACGGAAAGTGTAAAGGAAACAGTTTAAAGGAAACAATAAAAGAAAAGTGTTTAAATCTAAGAATTTAAATGGCACTTAAAAACATAATCACTTGATGAAAGCTTCTGCACTACTAAATTAGGAAAAT
>NW_022199326.1:0-4507 GCF_009176525.2 Contarinia nasturtii | reverse complement strand
CTACTCATGTTAATATGCGTAGTATGATTGGTTGTTAATAGTTAATAGCATCCTAATAAATATTATCATAATACAAAATGTATTAACATATCGGATTTGGCACATCTATAGAACAAAGAGGTTGATAATAAACACAATGACACAAAGAACAAGAAGAATTTTTTTTTGGCAAGCGCACAATAACGAATATATGAAAACGTAAAAGTATGTGTGAGCTATGACTATGCTAGTTAATGAATCGTTTTTTTTTCTAAACGAGTCCATCACAAATTATAAGCATTCCGGTAACATTTACGGATTTGCAATTGTCACATTTAAAGAACGGTTCGATTTTTTATTTTATTTTCTGAAATTGAACAAACTATGGCATTTGTCTGTTGCAAATGAAAAAATGCGTCCTGTAGAGAACCATAGGACGAGCCCAAAAGTGTCTTTTACATGTATTTATATGCAAACGTCATTCTCTGAACTTTAGAAGAATCCCCCTACACTAATGTAAGAGGAACTAGAAGGAAAGCACAAAATTGTTTGTGTATTGGATGAACTTATGATTTGTGCATTGGATGAACACAACAGATTGATACTTACAAACAGCTGGCTCAGAAACACTCAATGTACCAGTAAATGAATCAATATTTTTTTGCATTATTTAATATTTATTGAGATAATTTTGAATCAAAATTAAGTCAAACGATGTTCCAAAAAGGTAGACAACATTTTGGGCCACATGAATTTTGCTCGTTCAAACGGAATGACGCCAAATTCTTCATCATATTGATGTTCTCTTTTCCACTTTACCAAGAATTCGTTACAGCCATTCACCTTGCGAACATCTTTTACAAAAAATTTATTATTAGTACCTAATCAGAAAACTAAAATGAGAGAAAAATGCTTGTATATTTACCCAAAATGACTTCGGCACGCGTTCTTCCAAAGTCTTCGATCATTTCGAGGCAATTGTGCATGTTGTCAAACGGTTCCCATGTGTTATGTTGCCGGCCATAACCCAACCATTTTACGAAAAAGAAATCCTAATTATGATTGAAAAAATATAAAAATTATAGTTGTTACATTGGATTTTTTTTATGAAGTATCGAATAATTACTCACTTCTCCATTTTCAGTGCGTTTTTTCAACACTTTTTCTACTTCGTATTCAATGCTTAAATCCATTTTGTCAAACTACCAAAAAGATTTTTTAATTCGAATGAGCCAGAAACATACGTGACAGAATACTGAAACTGAAACAAACTGAACGTTTGAACACATAAGATGACAAATGTCAATGGCGTCTCCGTTGTAAGCTAACTACGTATTTATGTATTACATGCATAATATTACTGAGCAATTTGCTGATTAGGCTTTTGTTTCACATAAAACTAAATTACCGTCTCCATATTCATCCACGTTCTACTGCTTGGTTTTTACATTTATATTATATTTTGATGTAACTATTTTTTGTCAACAAATTCGCTTAAAGTTTAGATGGATCTTTTTAAAATACAAATAAAAGAAAAAAAAATGATTTTTCAAAAAACTTTTGAGATTTTACTTTCGAAAGAGTTTGATTTAGATGGAGCACCATCTCTTTTCGGTATTTGTTGTTTTGGCGCTAACACTTGACAATTGAATTTTGTCATTTGAAGTACATTTTCAAATTCATACAGTTGGCTTAGAAGAAGAATTCTTCCAATAAGAATTTTAGAAATAAATTAACTTTTTATCATTTTTCGAATATGTCTCGCCCACGTTACTGTGTGGTTAAAACATGTGAAAATTTTAAAGGCACGGTGGATAACAAAATTTTTATGTTTAGGTTTGTAAATGTCTTCGAAGAATAGAACCTTTTATAAAATTATTCTTATTGTTAAATAAAAGGATCGAGTACTATCTGTCAAAATATTTCCCCCTATGCCAAGCGAAATTAATTCGATATACGGCGCTGATGTAAATGTCACTCTGTCATTTCACAATAATACTTTTTTTGGCTTGACAATAATAAGCTCTTCATTTAAAATGCATACAAATTCATAATTATTGAATCGTTGAAAAAAAACATGTCATAAAATATTTTTCTAACATTTTTCATTAAAATTTTTATAAAAAAAAATTTTTTATAAAAAAATTAATTTGTTTATAAATTACAATAATTTCAAAAAAAAATGTTTCATCGATTAAATAAGAATCCAATGTAAATAGTAATGACAATGCGACACCTACCGTAAAAATGCAAAAAGAAACGTAGTTGTAGCATTTTAGTCCGCCATGACAGCATCTTCGTTTTACTTGACCAATCACAGAGAAGCAAAACGAAGTTGCTGTTATGGCGGACCAAAATGTTAAAATTCCAAATAAGGGTAGGTGTCGCATTGGTATTACTTTTTACATTAGATTCTTGATCAATCTATGAAAAAAAAATTGAAATTATTGTTATTTTTAAACAAATAAATTTTAAATATAGAGAATTTTTATGAAAAACGTAAGGAGAATATTTTATGATATGTTTCTTTTTTTTACTCGGCCGTTCAAAAATTATGCATGTTGAATGAAGAGCTTATATATTGTCAAGCCAAAAAATGTATTATTGTGGAATGACATAGAGTGACATTTACATCAGCGCCGTATATCGGATTAATTTCGCTTAGCAAAGGGGGAAACGTCGTACTCGGTCCTTTAAGAACGCCCAAGGATTTTGAACAGAAACAGAAATGGATCAAAGCTATCAAAGATGCAAACAATGACAATTACAATGGTGGCGGTCTTATATGTTGTCATCACTTTACGCCTGACGAAATTCACGTTGTTGGAAATCGGGCTCAGTTGAAAAGAGAATGTATTCCGTCTATATTTCTGGTCGATGTAGTTGATATCGCTGATTGCGAAATGGAGGAAAAATGCACAGCATGTCAAGATTTGAAAGCTGAGAAAGAAATAATGCAATCGTTGTTTGAAAAAATTGAAGTGAAACTGCTCTAATTACACATGAATGCTTGGAATTGAATATGAATTCAGTTCAAAGCTGTAGTAATTTTTAGTACCAACCCAGGTTATCTAATTTAACGTTACATCAATTTCAGATTTTTTTCTAAATGAAACGATAAAATAGTTTTTATCACTCATGCGCCTTCTAAATAAATATATCTAATTGTCAAATCATATTTCTAATATATTTTGAATTTTTCGAACACAACACGATATTTAAATATACAAAAAATAAATGAAAAAAGCATACCATTCATTTTTTTAATTCAAAAAACACTAAACTAAGTTAAATTATAACGATGTGAACTATGCAACATGAAAAATAGAATGATTCGTTGTAATGAGCTCACCAATAGGATAGCTTAAATCAAATCACAATAAATAAAACTCAATGTTTAGAAATTGAAACACAAGTAAAAAACCAATACTTAATATATTATGCGTTACTATTTTACTTTTTGTCATTTCATCATCGATTGAAATCATCGCCATATTTGGAATATCATATTACCACTTCTCCTTCTACTCTTCTTTGAACTGTCACAACATAAAGGGATTACAGGGAACAAATCATTTGTATTCGACGTAAAAAAATACAAATGAATAAATAAAACAAAAAAAAAAACAAATAAATAATAGCATACATAATTATTGAAATATAATTGAACGCTCTAGAATGAAAACAACGTACAGAATGGTTGTTATATCAAAGCGGAACACGGCGTTTTTTTTAATATAGAATTGTTGTTGAAAAAATTGAAAATATCGCAAAAACCACAAGAGAAACGATCGGCTCGCCGAAATCGTCGACGAAACACAATTCCGGTCCAAGTTCCACCAGCGGTAATTCTACCAGTTGCAATTCCCGCAAGACCAATTGAGGTCCGACTTCATACAGTGGCAATAATGAATTATACGTATTTTGATGATTTTTGACAACAGATTTATTCCAAATCTTAATAAGTTAAATGGTTGTTCATTTTTTTTGTATATTTTTGTATTTTTTTTCTCGCTTTTGCGTTTCTTTCCCCGTTTGTTGTGTTAGCGACCAGTGAATTATGGAGCATTTATTGTGAAGTGGAAAATGGGCAAATGATGTGACAACAATTCGGATGATAAACATCCCACCTGGTGAATGGTTATGCCCGTATTGCCGCTTGATCCCGCAATAGAATTGATAAAATAATCAAAAAGACATAAATGTCAGTCATAAAAAATTAAACAAATAAATTAATAAAGTTATTGCAAATTGCATAAAATTGAGTTTTTTTATTTAAATGTTTTAACACAAATGGGAATTACACCATACACAAGAAAATTGTGCAACAAAATGTACCCGACTCAACATGTAAAAAAATGTTGTGTATACGCAATGTATCAGTGATTGAAAAATATTACAAAAACGACAATAATTAATCATTTTTTGTGAGAGGTCAAGTCCCTTACGTCGTCATAAACGAACGGCATAATACACACATTCCCGTTCGAACAATTGGCGCCTTTTGAAAGGCGCACGCACCATTTCT
>NW_022199325.1:0-5025 GCF_009176525.2 Contarinia nasturtii | reverse complement strand
ACCGAAATTTGGGGAAATTGTAACCGGGGAAGATATGTCCTGTAGCCGTTTTTTTTCACTTTTTGTGTATTCTATACCGAGCCTTCGAGAGTGTTAAATATTTATACCGTTAAACTGCGTCGCGTATCAAAGCGAAACAAAATTCTGTTACTAAAATAAGGCAGAACAGTAGCTAGTTATCAGCACAAAACGAAACTTACACATTTTGTATAATAAAAAGTTAATGTTCTTTATTCCTTTGGTAATGAAATATTGTCTTGCTTTGATATGCAACCGTTTTGAGTCGCGTTTCGATATGCGAGTAAACAATAAGTTGTTTTTATTCTAGAGCGTTCAATTTTATTTGCAAGAAAAAAATATATGAGAACCTGGCGTGACAGAGATGGCGCTTCTTAAATCGAGTCGCGTTGAAAGCCGACTATAAGTGATACTCGATGTATTCCTTGTCTGAGTATAAATATTATGATAAAACATAATAAGTATTAGGATGTAATCCTAAAAACATTATTATGATTTTATCATGATAAGTTAATAAAATCATAATAACGTTATCAGGATCCGATCTTAATAACGATATAGAACATAATAATTACCATCCTAATTACCATCCTAAAATTTATTACAAGCAAAACTATATGTCTGAGAATGTTTTCTCTGCCATGGAAACAATGTCATGAAGTGCTGTTTCAGAAAAATTATTTCGTTTAAACAAATTGATATTTTAATGAAAACATTTTCATTTTCAATCTATGAAATATACCCAAGTCAGTATAATACTCTTTTCGAAGAGTGTACACGCTCTTCTCACACTCTTCGTATAGTTTTATTCGACTCCCTTCTCACACTCTTCTCACACTTTTGCATAAAACACGTATATTGAGTGAGAACTGCTGTCACTGCATTCCAGTGGAAGTAATGTTTGTATTTTGATATTTGAACGTTTATAGCATTCGTCAGCTGTGTCAAAATACAACAGAACGACAATTGCTGTTGCAACAGCTAATTCATTTTTTTTGTATATGTTCATTTTTTCAAAATGTCAAAAATTAACAAAATCAAAAATTATCCATCAGTGGAAAAATTTATTATAAAGAAAAAAAAGAAAATTTTTTAGAGAAAAAAATTGAAGCTCAGTTAAAAACAATATACGTGTTTTATGCATAAGTGTGAGAAGAGTGTGATAAGAGTGTGAGAAGGGAGTCGAATAAAACTATACGAAGAGTGTGAGAAGAGCGTGTACACTCTTCGAAAAGAGTATTATACTGACTTGGGTAGTGACACCTATTGTCAATTTAAGAATAACTCAAACTGTCTCCGATTTAACTGAAATGCGTTCCCAATTTATATACATTAATTTGACAACACTCATCTTAATGAAAACGACTATACCAAATGCTTGTTATTTCGTTTCATTTCAATAAATAGATCTTCTTCTAAACATAAACGATTGTTGAGTTAAAATATTGAGAAAACAATAGAACACCAAAACGAACATAATTAAAGAAGAAGATGAAACATTTTAACCATCAAAATGATGAGTTAGCGCGAAAATAATATCTGTAATATACACAAAACTATCATAAATTCAAAAGACAAATTGACTTTAGCCCCCAGCTACTTCATACTTAGTATTCTACTATTGTATGATCCAAAACAAAACTACAGATAAAATGTGCATAATGCAGTACAAAGCGCGGAAACTCTTGTTGCGTAAAATGTGTAATTTGGTGAAGACAACCTTTTCAGTTCAATGATGGAAAAATTTGATGCACCCATTTGCTATCCCAATGCATATTTGACTCATGTTGTTGGATTTGAAATCAATGCTATGTTCTTATACAATGTAAAAACAATTCCCGGCATTTGGTGTTTAATTGCATACATAGTTGTTGCGTGTGTTCGGTTAAGCTAAACTGAACAAATAAAAAAAATGTCTACGAGGACTGGGACCAAAATTGAAATAAAATAAAAACCGTATCGAGCTCATTTCCCACGCTCATTTTTCAATATGTCTTTGACATAAATTTAGCATATCACTTATCAAAACCTTTGCAACATCAGGACACTTTTAATTGAAATCACAACCAAAACTACGTATAAGTAAGTCACGCATTCCTACACAGTTTTCTCATGATTAATGACACACATTTTGTTTATAATTTTCATGAACGAAATAAAATATAAAACTAATTTCGAAAACACCAAAACTGAATTGAAGCCGCCTTTTGACAGCATCCAAATAACGTCTTTTCGAAACGATAATAAACAATATCATTGAAGTTGGATAGTTAAAGACCAAAGCACACGTCCATTTAGTGTACGAGTCGATTTATAACTAAACATTATAACTGAAAACTGTGTATGCTACCATTGATAAAAAGACGTGAACGCACAAATTTTTTATTCGTTTCAAATGGTAAGGCAAGCAAATACGAGGGAGTGAGACCGAATGATGGTAAAAATCTCAATCCATACAGAACACCAATATATCCATTTTGATAAAACAGGGGAAAATTCGGGACTGTGTTGAATTCAAATTCATAGCATGTGATGGTATTTTCACCAGTAGAAGATAAAATTCCAAAATATTTATTATAATGAAAATTGAAAATCTTAACAATAAAACTCATGCAATAGAAAATATTTTTTTAAATTAATTTTTGGATGGAATCTGAATTACCGTGTAAGTCTTGTTGTTGAGCATCGTGAGCGTGTTGAATTTCTCCAGATTTTCGTTGAAGTGCGCAGTTGCTAAAATTCCATTGGAGAAATTCAGACGTTTGAGTTGTGTTATTTACTCCCCTTTATGCGTGTTTATCAATTTAAATTTCGTTTCGCAATGGTCATTTATATTACACTAATTAGTATGGATAAAATTGATAGTGTACCGATTGGAATGTAAATAATAAATTGTGTAAATGTGCCAAATCCGATATGTTAATACATTTTGTATTATGATAATATTTTATTAGGATGCTATTAACTATTAACAACCAATCATACTACGCATAATAACATGAGTAGTAGTATTAAGATCGATGTTAATAGCGAGTAGTAGTATGTTTATTATCTATTAAGATGCCGAAGTTAATACGCGCCATTTGCAATTTTGCACAGCAAAATACAAGTGTGAGTTGTGTGTTAGTAGAATGTCGATTGTAAACAAGTGTGAATGCAAGGGTGAGCGAGACAGCATGAAAAAAAAAGATTTGCCAAGCACGATTTGGGGGACAGAGATGACAAATCTTTACGTTCTGTTCACAACACATGATATAGACGACTTAGCTGTGTTCGAGAATTGAGAAAAAAAATGTTTTTTTTTCACTTTTTGTGCTCTATACCGAGTCTCCGAGAGTTTCATATAAAGTTGCCATGTAGATGATGAAAAATTGCGAAAAATGAAAAAAATAATTAAATTTTTTTTCTTCGATTTACAAATACTATCACATTTTCTGTATCATCTGGTGAAATCAGAATGAAAAAACTCGCATTCCTTATCATCTAAATCATTTTTGCTTGACCAACCCGGTTTTCGGTACTTGATGACAATTTTGGAGGGTTGGAGCATTTAAATAGGGAATACGACCGTACTTTTTGCTTTGTCTAGAATCTTTGTCTTCATACTAAGTCCATGAAACACAATCAATGAGAGGATGTGAAGACTTCAAGTCTCTTTGAGCCGACGGTGGCGCCCCGAATTTCAAAGGGGACGTCAATGTAATTTATCAACTCAAATCGAAACTAAGCAGCGCGCCAATTTTAAAATTTCCTGTCATTTCCTCCCATTGAACACAATATATGGTTCGTAGGCAGATGGGTTCATCTTTAGACACATGCGAAATTTGTTTTGAACTTAGCCGCCACAACCATTTGAGACACTTTTTCGTAAATCCAATTTGTACGTCTCCGCGAATGGATGTATTTCATCGAATTGAGTTTGATAGTAGTCCCGAGGTACCGATAAACGTGCCGTGTGCATTGGTTGATATTTTTGATTTTGTCTATGTTGCGCAATAAACGCCTGAATTTACTGTCAAGACTTTATGGACATATGTTATCTGCGTAAAACAAGAACATCTGGCCATGTCTGAGGTGTTTTACTATGCCATTATCAAAATTCTTGGTTCGGACACATTTTTATTGCCTGCAAATAGGTGTTCACGAGGGTTCCTGGGGTTCGGATAGTTTGTTTCGAGAGAAATAAGAGCATTTTTTCCCCGCAATGATTTATATGGAATTAGTATGGAACTGCGCATCACAAAAAATCATTTTTTTTTCGAATTCGTTGTTATAGTCATGTTTCTATTCCTACAGAGGTTATAGGGGTACGATTTTTGATTCTTGAAAAAATGTCAAAATCGAACCACTCTAATACTAGGGGCTTAATTCAAAATTTTCTACGGCGATTTCATTCAAATATGTGAGATAGTGATGAATAGTTTCTGCTGGCAATTACTGCAATATTTATATTTTGTATAACAAAATTGTAAATGTTTTTTATATTTTTTTAATAAAAATTAATTTTATTTTCAATTTTGAGCGATTTTCTATCGAAAACAATCGGAAATATTGAAAAAATAATAAATTAAAAAATATTGCGGTTATCATAACCTCACTTTATTAATTTGACACATTTCATTCTATTCACACGGATTCACCGAACTCATCAATAACCACTCGATTCAAAAGTGTGAATTTACGTGAATTCCTGTGAATTTTTTTGCCGTATTAAGCCCCTAGCTCTAATACATATGATCACTAGGGAGGGCCGATCAATTTAGCTAAATGGGGGATTTTCATATTTTTTTATCTTTGATCCGAATACTTTCGAATTGATTACAAAAGCGGATTTAGTGTACATCTTTTTGTTGACCACATATACCGGATCTTTTGGAATACAATGCAAAATGGAAATGGAATATTGACCAAAAAATGTGACGCACTAAAAATACAGAAGTTTATATAAATAATAATAATAATTATTTATTAATGCATAAAAAATCAGTCGTCTGTTTTCCTTTTTTG